>NW_024016060.1:0-2263 GCF_000499745.2 Eimeria mitis | reverse complement strand
CGCGGTAGTGTCAACAATCTCTTTTTGAGGGGAAGATGCTGCTTTTCTCCAGAAGGCAAACTGAGACGCGGACTCGGGTGCTTTTTTTCCTCCTCTCCCTCACTATGGAATCCGCACACATCAATTTCCGGATCACTGTCTTCTGAGCTGGACAGGCTGCGGCTTCGAAAGTCCTGGATGGTACGCCTCTCGAAAACTCGCGAACAAAAAAAGATGAGCAAAACAACTGCGCTGATCGTGGCTATGGCCGCAAGAATAGTACGCGGGCACGGAGCGGAACGAGAGGTTTTGGCTCTCAACTTCCCCGACTGTGTTGAAGTCGAATCCACCGTCGGGAGCCGCGCAAGGGCAGAAATTGAAGAATCGCTTGGAGTTGCATTCTCCTGGAAAATATTATGCCACCCGGGCATTGGATCGTAGCTTTAAGGTGCTAAGGCCGAAGACATGAGCTACTAAACCTGCAACAGCAGTGAAGGTACGCTGTGGCTCAGCCCAAACCGCAGATATCCAGTCTGCCCCAATCCGCCCACCGACAGGAAGTTCGAAATAGGTATGTTGAATGCTGTAGGCTTGGTTTATTGCTTCGTACATGAAAGTGAGTTCAACCTAGACCGGCTAAACAGATGAAATACGTCCGCCGGGACAAGGGAGCGGTGCAGGTGGTGAACTCAAAAATAGGCTCCACAAGTGCAAAAAAGTAGAAANTTCCAATGAAACTGCCTTGACAATGGAACATTCCAACGGTCGTGCAGATGCCGTCCTTCCGTCGCCGTGCCCCGCATGCGATTAGACCATGGAGGAGGCCTGCGGTCGCAGAGATAGGTTTGCTTGGCTACCACTGGTAAGTGACCGATCCATAAGTTCAATGTCTGCCCTCTAAGTGGCGAAGCCGTGCGTTTAGATCATTTCAAGTCATCGAATCACCCTGCTGAGGACGGAAATCCGCGGAATTGGCATCGGTACAAGGTTAGTCCAGCAATCGACCAACGGCAGAAGACTATGCTGTAACCGCTCTACATTTCATGAGAAACGGTGCATCTTTGTGATTAATCCCATATGCTGCTTCATTCTCTCTTCTTGTGCTCTGGAGTCGGAAGGCATCGTGAGAACTGCAGCGACGATCGCTTTCCTATTGCCCTACTGGGCCGTGGGGTCCTCAGGCGGTCGTCAGGTGGTCGATGCTGGGGTGCAGTAAGAACACGAATGCAACCAGGACTCAACGTGTGAATTGTCAATTATCCATTTTTAGTTTTTCCTATTTCTTCCCCCGTGCTTCACGCTCTGTAAGTGTCGCTTCATATCGCGCATCTGGGTTGCCTTGCGTCTTACAGTTGGTTCTCGTATACCTGGGTGCAGTCGGAACTGCTGTTGACTGCTTTGGGGTTCCCCCTCTGCGTACAATTCGCATCTACAGACCCATAACTTCCACAAGCAAATCAGTCCTGTAGTATATCCTAGGTTGTGTCGGTAGGCGCAGCTGAACTCGCCCGGGGAACACTCGAAATGTCTGCCAGATGGTTCACTTCTATTGTGGCGGTGCCAAGTTAGGGGCCTTGCAGAGCCTTTGAAATTCTATGTGGTGTTTAACAGGTTAGATGTTAACTGACATGAACTGCTTTCGGCTCTATAACGCCGAATTGCCATAAATTCAAAAATGTGGACTACACAGCAAAGGCTGCCCATCTGACGTTGGTACATGCATATTTACTTGCGTGCAAGCTATCTTGTGAGCGAGTGGATAGTGTTTAACAACTGTCTACGGCGGTTGTGCATGCATCAAAAAGGGGCTTGGTTATGATCACATCTGTGGCAGAGCAGGAGTTGCCGCAGGGATTGTTGCAAATCCAGACAGGCCCCGTCTGTAACGAGACTCCTTGACCTTAGCCAATGGTTGTCCTCAGCCGAAACGGATTAAAATAATAAAAGTAACGGCTCCCTTCAAATCAGCTAACCTCCCCTAGGGTCACCCAGCGTCCAGGCCACAGCAGCGCAAGCGGCTAGGGGCTGGTGCGCAGAGGAGGCGGCTTGCCTTCATTTTCAGCACGCCTTCATTCAACTCCCGCTGAAAGGCAACCCCACGTACAACCATACCGCTGCCCCCCTTTTGGTGCACGAGCTAATAACTTAGACAGTTGTTAGACACACTCTTTGCCTACGGGGTCTAAGCAGAGAATACGTTTACCAGCGGCAGGCGGAGAATGCTTCTGACAGGCCATAATACGAAGGCATTGTCGCACTCAAGCCTCATATTTGCTGTTGACTA
>NW_024016059.1:0-2263 GCF_000499745.2 Eimeria mitis | reverse complement strand
GCAAAGCACCATCACTATGGCATGAAATTCCAACAGCTTTTACATATGCTTTTCAATTTTCATAGGCTCTCTGAAATATCTGCATTTTTCTGCGACCGTGTTCTGGAGCCCCCTTGAGACTGCTGCTCTGGGCGCAGTGGAGAAGCGTGTTTGTACGCTTGGACACGCACACAGCCAGCAAACTATTTGCATGTCTTGTGTTCAAGTCAAAATCCCCAAAATGTATCTTAGCGAATTACACATGTTGGCCTGCATGCGGCTGCATAGTGTGAGTGGACCGCAGTGGACCGGTTCTAGATGCCACTCTGAGATTCAGCTGAAATGAACCCGAATCTTCGATAACCATATGGCTTTTCTTCGCCCCTGGAATAGTGGAGTTTTAAGATTTAGTGTTATGCCTAGGAGGAGCAAGCAGTAACTAATGGTAGCCGCCAGCGAGAAACACTTCGTCAACTGTTCCGCAAGCTCAGCAGGGCATGCATAGGGAATGAATTGAGATGCTTCAGAAAGAACAACATACTACAACTCTCATGTTGTTCGCATACATGGTATAAAACCAATGATCTGGGGTTCTTTCTGTACTAACAATCGCTGAATGTCGAAGGAGCTGAACCACATAGTAGAACGCATTTATACAGAAGTGATGCAGCTGCTACATTTTGTACGCAAAATCATAGTTTATGCTGTGCACAGTTTAGCTTTGTGCATCTCATATCTTAATTCTAAGCCATGGTTTTATTCCCCGACGAATGAGGCCCCATGGAGAAGTAAAAAGCACGACAGGAAGAAACGCATATTCCCCACTACAGATCATCAGAATTGGTGCACTGATGGTCGAGGAACTGCATTTCCCTTCACACGCGTTGCTACAGGTACTGTAGCTGTTCGGAGTTCGAGTTAGTTCTAGGTGCCTGCTCTCCATTAAGGAGCAAGGCGGCATCCCACAACTGGGAGGAATATAAACTGTACGAATCTATGCACCAGCAGTAACTGTGTCGCGGACCTTAAAGAATGCCTCCTACGTGAATCGCCAGGGGCAAAGGATAAGGTGATGTTGTTGAGATCTGATTGCACCTCATATTGGTTTGTAACCCGGGGTGTTCACAATTTCGAGAATTATCGTCAGATAATTTGCCTGCAGAAAACATTCCTGACTTGAACTAGATGTACTACCCAGAACTGTGAATATGACCGAAGGAAAGCGCATGTTTGGTTTTCGCCGCCCTATAGCCTATATTCCTCACACAGCGTGATGCTTGTGCTGCCTGGGCGGCTTTACTAAACTCTTAAGCACACTGTGGTGTGCAGCGCTTTTCACCCAATCAAGTTTGCACAGAAGCAAGACAGTGTTCCATTCAAGTCGTTCACAAATTCAGGGGGATCGACGGAGAGAAAGCAATATATACGCATATTTTCTCTTGGAGAGCCTTAAGTGGGGAAAAGATTGGTAGATTATTGTCGTTATTGGATAACCCAGTGGAAGAAACAGCTGCGTCCGAAAAGAAACCGTAGCAGGAGGAACAAACCCCGCCTTCCCAGTGTATTTTTTTGAATGTAATGTATGCGCATACTGTGCATACACCGGCAACCGCCGAGTGTACCGACAGCCCATGCAAATGAAAGCCGTGATGACCGGTCAGATTCATTATTTCTGATATTTCCAACGGTGCTCGTTCTTCGTGGCTTGATCCCAGTTCCGTCCAAATCGTTTTTGATTTCCAACGTTTGCGAAAATGCAGCTGTGGATGCAAGCACGGATGGCATTTGATGGCCACATGGCCATGCGCGGCAAACTACAAGGCCACCTGCAGACTGCATTGCAGGTCAGTTCAAGTTGTTTTCACCTGCCAGCAAAGCGGAATCTTATTCAGAATATCAGGTGGCATTCGCTGCGTCGTTGTGCGGAGCAGTTGCATGCTTTGCCTCAGCTGCCTTCGCAACTTATTGCCCCGAATGCACAAGTAAGAAGTTGAACTGAAAACACTGCAAATGAATTTTCCTTACTTGGCTTTCCAGGCTTCGCAAAGTTGCTGGGAGGCCTTCTCATTGCGGTATGTACGAAACACACATTTCGCTGGAGCTCGAAGAACGTTAGTTCAGACTGGACTTTGCGCCGGACTCATGGCGTACGCCAGGAATGAAGGAGCCAGCACAGAGAGCAAAATTATCATGCACCCTTGGTGAGTATGAAACCCGAAAACTTGTAAACTTGATGAACATCTGGCTCTCTTATAGGTCCATTAAGGAACTGGTTGAGGTCAGC
>NW_024016058.1:0-2264 GCF_000499745.2 Eimeria mitis | reverse complement strand
CGTCTATGCATGCATACACGCACGCTCATACGTAAGATCCAGATGAGACTAGAAATCCTTTAAGTTTGCCTTGCGGTATACTGGGGGGAGAGGAGGAGCAAGAAGAGCCCCCATTGTGGAGTGAAACAACGCTAAATAAAAGCAATAAAGGGAATATTGAAGTTAATTTATTCGTCATTGTGTGCTGGGCATCGTACCAGTATACAGCAGGGGAAGAACGGCCCGCAACCGAGGAAGAGCCAATGTAGTCAACCTTGAATCAACATGATATATTTCATGTAGAAGATAAACACTTTACAAAAAATGTAAAGAAAATAAGAACGAAGGTAGAAGGCTAGCTACACCCACCCACTACAAAGCGCAGAGAACGCCCCTCTCTTTCCGAGTTGCCGAAGAAACAAGGACTGTATATGGCAATAAGCAATGAAACTTCACGTTTACACACATAAACATGCAATTTAAATCTTATGAATTATCTGCTCTTCTCCTCGCAAGCACCAAGAGCACAGAATCTACGCGAGGCCCCAGGGGGCCCCATTGGACAGGGTTTCGTGGGGGCCCCGGGGCCCCCAAGGGCCTTGTCCTGGGTCCTGTACAAAGATTATTCTGCGAATTAATCGATGTTCTCATGGTGGAAAAACTTAATCACGAAATTTAATGTGCGTAATATAACCAATACTCTAACTAGGGCTTGTGTGGGTGTCTCGGAGAAGCCCGGAGCTGGGCGAGACCGAGGGTTAGCAGAGAATGTCATTTCCCTTTACTTCTGAAGCATATCCACAGATGCTTGCTGTGCGTGTGTGTTATTGTCGCTTTGTCATATTCAACCCCTACGCCGGTGTTGGGTCCCCTCAGATGGGAAAACACATTGGATTGCCCGCTGAGCACAACTCGTAGTCTAGGCTAACTTTAGTTTCACTGAAAACAGGCGCTAGCAGCAGCAATTAAATCATCAGAAAAGCACGAACGAATGAGGATCTTTCATCTCGGACAGAACCCTGTCTGTAGCAGGGTCTATGTGATACTGGTGCTTGCATCATTACTACTCTTTACCAATTGCATGCAGGATCGCCATGTAAGGCAGAGTAAACTTGTATTAATTCTCTAAAAGGCTGGATAGTGCAGTATGGTAGCCTGGTTGTGCGTGCACCTGGGTTTTCCTTTCACCGTTAGTTGCAGCAATCTGCGTAGCAGCTCATGTGTGTGACATTGTCTGTACGAAGTTCTTCCGTGTCCTTATTCCTACTTGCGTGCATGCAGGCACTGGGTGACAAATAAATACTAAGCAGTTGACTATATTGTTGATCCGTGGAGCAAAAGCGCTTGGTTGTGCATTGATATAAGGTTATGCTGCAGCACGGTTTCGTCTCAGGCCATCTGCTCTCCCCTGGAACCAGGCCCTTGGGCCGCCAGCCCCTGGCTGTCTGATAACTGGAAAGTACGCAAACTGCAAACTGCTGTTTGCAACTTTTCTCTGAAAAGTTTCTGCTCTATTGTACCTCACAGCTGTCCTCAGGTAAGAGCGCGAACACTCGTCACACAGCCGATCCCAGGCAGCCTGGTGAATCGAGAGGACGCCAGCTGCTCTTTTGGAAACTCTTAAGTATTTCGACTCTGATGCCGTTAGTAACTGCCCTCGGATAAGAACGAGGACTCTCCTTACACACAACGCTCCTTGCTTCAACTCGTTCTGCAAGGCAACCCTCCATGCAAGCGCAACAATTCCCCTTTGGCTGCATGTGGGACATTGCCTACTAGAATTTAGGAACATTCGTTTGGCCTTGATACACTTCCTAAAAGAAAATACAAACTCTCAATAAGTCTCTACAGAGACAAGGTATGCAACACAGGGATCTTCGTTGTGCTCTCTTGTGAGGCTTGCTCACATATCTAGTTGCATCGAGGTGTGCTGCAACTCATGACAGAGTGCCCCCTTCCCCGCATCCCCAGGCCCTGGGCTGCTGCTCCCACAGTGCCTGGAGGCTAGGGAGAGGAGTAAGCAGCTTTAGAGGAGCTCCTACCATTGTGATTCATTGTTGGTTTCGTTTCCGCATGCGACAGTCCTTGAATACAATTGCAGCCTCTGTCGTTATAGCATGCACTGCCAAGATAAACATTTGTTGAGCATGTTCCTGGAGTTGCCTAGCCAGCCTGCAGACAACTAAGAATATATGTACCCACTTACAGAAACGCTATTCCAACGGAAGCGGCGTATAGAAGCCAGCCTGTTGAGAAACATGCGCGAATTGGTCCCCCCAAAGGGA
>NW_024016056.1:0-15334 GCF_000499745.2 Eimeria mitis | reverse complement strand
TCTTGAAGCCTTTCTCTGCTTTCTGGCGAAAGCTGCGAGGGGGGAGGCCCCCGCTGCGGGGGGGGGACCCACTGCGGGGGGCGGGGGGCCCACTGCGGGGGGCGGGGGGCCCACTGCTGGGTGGGGGGCCCCCACTGCTGGGTGGGGGGGGCCCACTGCTGGGTGGGGGGGGCCCACTGCTGGGTGGGGGGGGCCCACTGCGGGGGGCGGAACCCCTCTCGCACTGGCACCGGCAGCTGGCGCGGCGGCGGTGCAGCTCTCTGGGAACTTAGCCAAGTAGATGAAGCCGATGTTGTATCGAGGGTTTCTGTTGGTTTGTTTTGTTTTTCTTCTGCAGTTTGAGTTTGTTCAGTTGTTGCAGAAGGATGCTGCAGCAATGCATGGGGAGAGGTTTCCCTCTGTTCTGGTGGCGATAGCGAATGCTGCTGTATTTGTAAGCTGCTGGGACCGGGTGATGCGATGCCGGGTGTTTCTCGTTTGCTGCTTTGAGGAAGCTGCTGCCCCTCCACTTGCTGTTCTTCTGCTGCCGCTGCTGCCGGTGGTGGTGGTGGTGGTGTTGCTGCTGCTGCTGCTGGTGGTGCTCGTGTTGCTGATGCGGATGGCTGGGGTTGGTTTGTCTGCTGTTTCACTCTAGGTGGTGATTTCTCGGGTGCGGGTGCTCCCTTTTGTAGTGTTGCGCAGGGCAGAGAGGGGTCGGTGAGTTGTTTCATAAGGTCCTCAAAGGACGGCTGCTCTTCATTCAATATGTGTCTGAGGTAAGATTTGGGAATAAGAGGAGAATGATCTCTACTGCTTTCGTTTTCTAGCAACCAGCTGCGCAGCACTGAATCTCGCATCACCTGGTTCTTGCGTGCATACGCAACGTGGGTGAGGAGCTTGAGAGCAGCATCAAGGGTATTTCTATCGATTTCACCCACATTATTAAATGCATTTTTCATCATCTGAATAACAACAGACGTCTGCTGCTGAGCTGTTTCTTGCAGAACAAGCAGCTCATGCAGCCTACGCATACGCTCTGCCTCTGGCAAGTCAGGCGGTGGGTGTTCTGCTTTCCCTAGTTTCTGTAGGATCACGCGTAGCCGGGTGTATTTTGAATCTGCATTTCTTATTCTTCCCCCTAAAAGGGTTTCACTGACATTCAGCATCACCTGATCAACTAAAGATATTGTAGATTTCAGCATATCATCCAGGGAACTTCCAACAAGCGCCGTCACCGCCGAGAGCTCCAGGATTATCAAAGTCAACAGAAGAGTAGTTGCCCTGTGCCGGTCATACACCGTGACGCCCAACAGGGGATTCTCCGCTTGCTCTGTCAGATGCTGGAATGTTTTTACGACGAGAGCGGCACGCCCCAGCAATCTGTGCGCATCGAATGCATACCCAACTGGTGCTGCCGGGCCTGGTGCATGTGCTTGCTCCTCAGGTGCATAGCTGCAAAGGGAAGAGCCTTCATCTTCTCCGCCTCCAGCTGCAAGCGATCGGCCAAATGCTGCTCCCCTCCACCTTCCTGCTCCCAGCTGGAAGGCACAACGCAGAGTGACCCAAGCCAGTGCGAATGCAACAACGAGGATGAGAGAGGCAACGCGAGTGTGCACCAGAAAACGAGAGATCGGCCTGTTATATTTGTGAAAAACTGCATCTTGTGTTCTCCGCAGAGATGGAGTTCGTTGAAATTCAATGGCGAGTTCGTTGCCTGGGAGAGACGAAGGTCCACTACTCTGCTCGCCGCCGCTCGAAAGCGAACCGGTAGCGAGGTTCATCCGGCCATCTTCTTCAGCTGTTTCCTGCATTGCAGTTGACAGCAGTTTAACTCGGGAAAGAAGGAAAGTGAGATCCAGTCGTCAAGCAACAAGCCCGTTGATGGGTTGCTGATACATGGTTAAGACAGTAAGGAGGAGGCGTCAGCGTCCAGTGGGGCTCGTATATGCTGTATTTCCTTCTCCCCCAAAGCCCCCGAACATAAATTCAGCTTTTCGCATCATTAAATACCCTGGTAGGTAAACATCTGCGGTTAAAGAGCCGGTCAACTGACTTTGATGCTGAGACGGGAGACTGAACACGCCTGAAATCTGCAGCAGCCAGGAGACCAGAGACAAGTAGGGAAATAATTACGCATTTAATCCTTTACTATATTCTAAAAATGGATTAAACACCAGTATTTATTCAAGAGAAGGCCGAAAACTCACCCCGTTGCAACATGCCAGTGAGACTTGATCGCGAGATGGTCCATGCTCCCAGTGTTCTGCACGCACACTACGCACAGATTCCTCTCGATCCAAAGAAACCAGTAGTTGAATTGCCTAATTTTTAAAAATATTTTAAAATGTTTTGCACGAATACCACTCCGGGTGCCTTTAAGTTTGAGCCTTGGCCGGCTTTTCATGAATTTGCACGCCCGATGCCTAGCAACCATCGAGGAACGGTCCTACGCACGTAATCGGTTGGTACATACCAGTGTACATCTTTAGTTAGCTATTCTTCTCTTAAATATATGATACGTTCTCGACGTCAATTGTATTTTATGGCTTGGGATGGAACTCTACCTCATTAGCGAAGCCAGATCCCCCACAGCCGTTTCAGGCGTGCTGCGTACCGCTGATGTGGTTGATACAAGAAAGCTGTACTTGTTGAAAGCCCAAGTTCTTCAGGGGAACAATGGACGAGATAGGAGCACCAGTGTACATTTCAGCCTGACATCAGTTGCAACTCACCTTGCTGCATCTACTGGTGCACGGAACCCCTACATACAAGTTCACGCAAGACCCCTTTGTTGAATGCACGAGCACAGTAGATAATTGTTGAACGCCCACGTGTCTATTGGTAGGTATCCAGCGCGCAGTAGAAGTGCATCTGCCAATTTCGTACAGGATGCCGTCGAAAGTAGCCGTGAAACATAAAATAAAGCATTGATCGCGAGGGTTTTCCAGGGGAATGTTGTATTTGCACGACGAAAGTAGCAGCATCGTACACCTTTGGCGATGGCTAGTGTTGCGCCTTGAATGCACCTCTGAACGAAGGAAGAAGAAAGTGTCTATCGGCGGGCGTGTACCATAGTGTAAGCGTTGCCATTACTCCTGTAGACATTGCTCAATCGCGCGTCTAAAGAAAAAGCATATAATAATGAGTTAGGGATTTGACACGCTGGCGCATGGCTTTGTTTTATACTTACAAGCAGCCGTTTATCAGTGTCCGCAGGGAAAACTGTGCATCTCCACTCTTGCGACTGGGTATGTTTCCCAGGCTGGAGAACATAAAACCACTTTACTTTTACTACGTTGAACTACACTCAGTAGTGAGCATAAGGCGACCGAATGATTCAATACCAACCATCCGTTCCCACTATTTCTATTTTTTATATATGGGACAACACCATCCCAACAAGGCACCGCTATACAGTGGCTCAATAGTATCCAATCATCGACACACGGATGAACACTTTCATGTAATATCTGTATTACCGTCAGAGATGCAGCTGACAGGGCTGATCGAACGTCAGTGAGCTAAACTATTACATCCTGCGTGGCGCTCGCTCAAACGACAGACCATTACACCCGACATTCTATACTTGCATGGTTCAAAGCTCTCAAAGAGTTCAGAAAAAGAACGCCACGCAAAGTCATATTGGCTCAGCGATCATCAGTGGCGCAGGTTTCGGTTCACTATAGGTTGCGACGTCGGTTTGTCGCCTAAGCTCTAAGGAGTTGGAAAACTCCCGAGAAGTGCTTAGACGTAAGTTGTTACTCCTTTTCGCTCTACAACATGCGGCAAAGTATCCCAGCGCCCCTCTACCCACCCTCCCTTACTCAGCGGAGTAAAGGAGGGTGGGTAGAGGGGCGCCGGGTTTCCTTCGGCTGTGAATCTGGGCATGTGCGAGCATCTAAGGAAACGATCATGCACAGCCGGCGCAGTTAACCTATTAAACCTTGATTGCCATATGCAGTGCACGTCACTTCAGCAAACAAAAAATACTGTTCCCGAACACAAACTCGAGAGATGGACACAGGTGCACATGACTTTCCTGCCAATCTGCGCCGTCCGCATACGACTACATTAGTAGTAACTAAAACAGAAGCTGCATAATTTGGCTTTATGCGCGTAACGAGGCGCACATAAAGAACCCTCATCCCTTTGGGATGAGGGTTCACTATATCCTCCGAGACTGTATGAAACAGTCATCCAAGCTGGTAAAAGTATATCCCGATTTCAGGATATATTCCTGAGATGAGGGTTTCTCATATTCTCTTCAACGGGCCTGTTTGTCACTGCCGGCTTTCCGTGCTGCAGCTGCGAGGGGCCGTCTTGCATGTGCCCCGATATCTGGAAGTGAAAAGGGGTTGGAACCCGCGGAAGTTCCTTCTGAGCTACCCAAATTTGCTCGATCTGTGTTGGCAGCAGCCCTGGCCCCCCCTGCAGCAGGCCCTGAAGAAGGTGGAGGGCCTGTACGGCTCTGTTGTGAGCTGCCCCCTGTTGAACCTGAATTGCCGGTAGACGGACCTTTACGTGAGGAATCCTGTTGCACGTATACTTCATATGTGGGTATCTCCACTACCGGTGTATACGAACTGACAGGAGGAAGTACCAACAAAGGAAGATGCACAGACAAAGGAAAGGGAGGGACTGGCACAACAGAGGCAAACCCTGGGGGAGGCGCCACCGGTGGAGGCGGCAGTACAGGCGCAACGGCAGGGCTTTGCCAAATATTTGGGTCTATACTTTGTACCGTACTCACAGCACTAGCACTAGCTCGCTGCTGCTGCACCTGCTTCTGTTGTAGATCTTGCTGCTGCCCCCCCTGCTGCTGGAGCAGCTGCTGCCGCGGCAGCGGCTGCGGCAGTTGCGGCTGTGGTTGCTGCTGCTGCAGGTGTTGACCTTGAGGCCTTTGCTGCTGTTGCTCCTGCAGCCGTTGCTGCTGCTGCTTTTGCTGCTGCACCTGTTGCGGCTGCGGCCGTTGTGGGTGTGGTTGCTGTGGCTGTACGCGTAGCCAAGGCTCTTTTTCCTGCAGCTGTAGCTGCTGCAGCCGTTGCTGGAGCTGTTGCTGCTGCGGCCGTTGCGGGTACGCTTCCTGCGGCTGCGCATGCTGCTGCAGCTGTTGCGGATGTTGTTCCTGTCGCTGCGCGTGCTGCTGCAGCTGTTGCTGCTGCTGCTGTTGCTGCTGCAGCTGTTGCTGCAGTTGTTGTTGCCGCTGCAGCTGTTGCTGCTGCTGCTGTTGCTGCTGCTGCTGTTGCTGCTGCTGCCGTTGCTGCTGCTGCTGTTGCTGCTGTGGTTGCTGCCGCTGCGCGTGCTGCTGCAGCTGTTGCTGCTGCTGCTGTGGCTGCTGCAGCTGTTGCTGCAGTTGTTGTTGCCGCTGCAGCTGTTGCTGCTGCAGCCGTTGCTGCTGCTGCCGTAGCTGCTGCTGCTGTTGCTGCTGTGGTTGCTGCCACTGCGCGTGCTGCTGCAGCTGTTGCTGCTGCTGCTGGTGCTGCTGCAGCTGTTGCTGCAGTTGCTGTTGCCGCTGCAGCTGTTGCTGCTGCAGCTGTTGCTGCTGCAGCTGTTGCTGCTGCTGCCGTTGTTGCTGCAGCTGTTGCTGCTGTGGTTGATGCGGCTGCGCTTGTTGCCAAAGCTGTTGCTGCTGCTGCTGTTGCTGCTGCAGCAGCAGCAGCTGCTGCTGCTGCCGCTGTTGCTGCTGCGGCTGTTGCTGCTGCGCGTGTTGCCGAAGCTGTTGCTGCTGCTGCTGTTGTTGCTGCAGCCATTGTTGCTGCGACTGTTGCGGGTGTGGTTTCTGCGGCTGCGCTTGTTGCCAAAGCTGATGCTGCTGCAGCTGTAGCTGCTGCGGCTGTTGCGGATGTGGTTGTTGCGGCTGCGCTTGTTGCCAAAGCTGTTGCTGTTGCTGCATGTGCTGATGCTGCTGTTGCTGCTGCTGCAGCTGTTGTTGCTGCTGTTGCTGCTGCAGCTGTTGCTGTTGCAGCTGTTGCTGCTGCAGCTGTTGCTGCTGTTGCTGTTGAAGCTGTTGCTGCTGCAGCTGTTGCTGTTGCAGCTGTTGCTGTTGCAGCTGTTGCTGCTGCAGCTGTTGCTGCTGCAGCTGTTGCTGTTGCAGCTGTTGGTGCTGCTGCTGTTGTTGCTGGCGCCGTTGTTGCTGAAGCAGCTGCTGCTGCTGCTGCTGGAGGTTCTGCTTTTGTGTCTGTAGCTGCCGCTGCGCCGGCTGCTGCAGGTGCTGCTGCAGGTGCTGCTGCAGCTGTTGCTGCAGACTTTGCTGCGGCTGTTGCTGCACCTGATGCTGCAGTTGTTTCTGTAGCTGTAACTGCATCTGATCCTCCCTTTGCTTCAGCATTTGCTGCTGGGGCTGTTGCTGCAGCGGCCGCTGCAGCTGCTGTAGTAGCTGCTGCTGCACCTGGCGCTGCTGCGTTTGATGCTGCTGCTGCATCTGCTGATGCAGTTGTTGTTGCTGTGCCTGCTGCATCAGTTGACTCGGTTGTTGCTGCTGTTTCAGCGGCTGCTGGTTTGTCTGTTGCTGATTCGACTGCGTCTGTTGCAGCTGTGGCTGCTGCTGCGGCAAACTGTGTGTAGGTAGTTGGCGCCGTTGGTGATGTTGTGGATCGCTTGTTTCCTGCCCCTCGGCCTCTGAAGACGTCGACTCTCTGGCAATGTCGTCATCCTCATCGTCCTGAGTAGTTTGCCCAGTAGAATCAAGACTTTCCTGTATTTTTCGGTTTCGAGATGAGACGCCATCAAGGCCCAACAAATCAGCTTGGAGAGTTCTGAAAGGTGCCAATTTTTGACCCTTCATGTTATCGAGAAATGCTGGTGAAGCAAGAGCGTGGTGTTTGTTTGTTGGATTGTGTGCAACTAACCACCAATTAAGGTGGTTATCCGCAAAAATATGCTGCTTACGGCGGTGGTATACCCTGAATAACAGGGTAAAGGATTCCTCCCAGACTCTGCAAGTCCTACCGAGGGCAACGCAACTCACAAGACCGTCAAAGGCAACACGAGCCTTAAAAATCCCCGACTCTTGTAAGACCAGAAGTTCATATAATTTCCTACAACGCATATTTTCAGGAATACGGGGAGTCAACGTAGGAGTGTTCGAAAGCAGTCTTAGGAGTCTCGCATAGGCGTTCTGGCGACGCTGTAACCTTAGGCTGCCAAGTGGTGCCCCGTCCATCTGGGTTAAACGTTGTGCTGCACAGTGTATCTCATTGGCCGTCCGCCTTACAACAGGCAAAAAGTCTTCGTTTACGATGACGGCTAAGGCAGCCAGCTCCTGAACGACGAATGCTAGAAGGAGGTTGACGCCGCTCCTTGCCCGAAGGATGGACGTCGAACCCAGTAGTCGTTCGTAGTCGCGTACAAGCCTCGCAAATGAACCAAGGATACGAGCCGCCTTGTTGTGCAAGTCTTTTTCTGTAGGTATAGCTTCCTCCTCGTTGCCGTGTCCTTCTTGATTCCCTTGCAATATGTCTTTGCAGACACTACTAGAACTCCCCTCCCCACCTTCGGCAAGACCCCTAATTAACCCCTTCCCTACGTTGCTTGCACGGTCGAGTTGAAAGCCGCAGCGCAGTACTACAAACACCGCCGCAAGCATAGCCAGGAACGCAAGGGCCATGGTTCGCCCATTAAAATGAGCCCAGTATCCTCGGCTTCTGCGCTTTAAGGGCACCCGAAACATGGGCGCAGCGGAACGGTATGTAAGCTCTCCACCTGCCCGCCCGAGCACGTCGGTAAGATATCCTGCAGGGTCCCTTCCTTCATCGCTTCTAGGAAGCCAATCGAACGCCTCATCTGCTGCCGTTCCATCTTGTCTCTCCTCCATTGCAGTTGGTTCTTCCCCTCATACACCGTGCCGGACAGCATCAACTGAGCTTTGTCGCAGGTGGAGCCCAAACTTCTCCAGGCAAGACAATAAGGCCTGACTGCCGCGACAAGTTGATGCTTCAACGATGCTCTAAACGAGGTGATTAGACAGCAGTAAATATATGACCCGGGAGTTATTCTGACCGGAAGTGAAATAGGAGAACGGTCCTCAACCTTCTTAACTTTGACGGACAATTCAACAAAGGTACTTAACACAAGAACCCGATGCAACATGCGACACCGACCATCGCGCCACACTACATTTGCTTTGCAGTTCTACACGCTGATTCCCTGGCGGCGATGCACAACGGTCGATTGGAGATCACTGAAGAAGCCATTGAGTCGTGGAGCAGAGATATGCTGAATACCACTTCCACTTGTACGGTTTCTAAGCACTAAGATACCCATAACCCTGTAGAGCATTCATAAGGTCTTGCAAAGGGAAGAGGAACAAATTTTCCAACAGCGTCACCGCGGTCAGGATTACCACTGTTTTGAAGCACAAAATAAGGCAAATAACTTCACTTCTCGCAAAAAAAGAAAACAGAACAAACGAGTAAGACCTTTACTGCATGTGCAGGGAGCCCCTTGGGTGCTTATCGAGATGCAGGCGTTGGAGGAACCAGTGGACCGCCGAAGGTGTTCAGGTAGCTCAGGTGTTGAGTTGTTACCCTGCACGCTCAAAAAACATCAGTAAACAAAATTTAGCACTACCGAAAACATTATAACATTTGATACTTAAGGGGTTTTTGAGGATCACTGATGCGCATAATCTTGACCCCCAGTGACTTCACCCCAAGTGCAGGCGATGACGGAGCGAGGTGAACTGCTACAATTGTTAGTGCATTTAACTGGCTAAAATTCCTTGTATACTCGGATGCCAGAATATGGAACCACAGCTAATTTAATGCAACTGCTGCACAGGCATCAATGGGCAAGGGAGGAGAGGCACCCCACGGGGTGACCGTTGGTGGACCCTAGAGGGACATCGAAAAAGAAGCAGTCAATGCTTTTATACGCAAATGTCGTTATTTTTCCATAGGCGTAGATGCATTTCACACCGACAAGGTAGCTACATGAGCCTGCAGAGGAGCAATTATCTCAGAGTTTCGTCCCAGTGGGTTTGCGCTACTGATCGTGGATGAGTAGCAGTTGAACACTTCACGTATATTATTCAGCGTTGAAGGATATCGGCGTTCCGCTTCTGCATAAGGCATCAGAAATCATATCCCAGAGAACTCGCCCGGCCAAGCTACTTTGTTGTTTGCACATGCTACCAACATTTCCTCATTAGTGTGTGCGTTTTTGTAGACAAGTTATTCATTTCTCCCTGTGGATGTTGAATTGAACGGTAGTCCTCGAATGATATACTGCGTCATCCTCTCCCTGCAGCAAGTACTTCAGAAACCCAGTGCCGACTGCAACGGTCCCCAGTCCTCATTTAATTTTCCGAAGTGCCACTCGATCTGTACTTCTATTAGAGGTTCATTCGAAAGGAATTCGAATTTTGTATCTGTCTGAGTCCAGCCCACCCCACGTATGCTGAAAGTATACAATAGCTTCTTTGATACAGAGTTTTACATCACTTTTCTGTTGCGGCGCCGTCGTTTTCCACCTGACCACACGGTAACCAAGGCTAGAAACTAAACTACCTGCAGCTGAAGCTGGCTGCTCCGTAACCATGGTATCCCTTTCCTGAAGTTACGTCTGTTCAATCTTTTTTTAAATGACCTGCCGCTGAAAAGCTATCCTTATTGGGCGCAGTAAGGCGCCATGCTTTGCTTCTATATGTAGTTAAGAAGGACGCTCGTAACAACTCCATAATGCCTACCGCTATCCGTGGTTTCAAGCAGTCAGCAAGTAATTTCATCGTCTGTGAATACTTGATGCCTGCACTGGTATGCCAACGTACCCAAAACGCCAACCGCTGCCGAAACACGTAATACCTTAGCGGGCCAGGCTTCGTTGCATATTGTTGTTCTCCGTAGGCAACGTTGCTCCTACTAGCTCATGTAGCCTACAGTAATTCCAAACTAGTATGTTCAGTTCTCCCCCCCCCCNCCCCCCCCCCACCCTTGTCGCAGCTGCTCATGGACTACTTACTATTTAGTGTACTGGTATCCAACAGAAATGCCCTCCTCCCCTACGTAGATGAGCACGCCCATCGGGCTTATCTATGCACAGCACTAAGACCTATTACTGGCTGCTAAATTCTCGGAGCAGCCATCAAAGCCCCGCGTATAGAGACAGCCGTGTTACAGCCTCGGAGTGCTGTCCAGCCGGACATTGCAGGAGTGGGCTAGGCTGTAAATGGCCCTATATCTGGCATTGTAGGCGAGAACTGTGAACATATCCGGTTAGGCTACAGTGTAACCGTGAATTCAGCAGGAAAAAGGACGAATTTTAAGAAAACAGTTCAGTGGACACCCACCTTTCTGTCCGCACCGGATGTCTAAAGATGCCAAATAGGCAGTTCCAGCGTAGGTGCGGAAACACAGAACTCTACTGCGCTCCTCTAGCAGGTGCCAAAGAACACGGATGGAAGGGGTCGTCCTCAGACCCCTTTCCTCATATATCCACACGACGCTGCGAATAAGCAAAGTGATACAACGGACGCTGAAGCTCTAAGTGCACTATTCGATGACGCGTGCAGCATGAAAGTGACAGATTTTTGCTGACAGCACCTGTTGGACTCGAGGGTAGCAGGAGATATTTGCGCTTATTGTGCCTAACGACTGTGATGGCCGATTGAAGCCCTCATCCTGCTGTACGATACATAAAGCATAAACTCCAGTGGGGAAATGCGATGCTCAGGCGAGGTGGTGGGCTTCTTGCCCCCTGAGGTTCACGGTCGCTGGCTGTTTACCAGCAGCCGCAGTGGCAATTGCAACTTCCGGGAAGCTGATGCTAATACGTCTTATCATGTAAATTGACCAAACCTAATGCACATTCCCCACTCCGGAGCTCTGATTATCCGCAACGGACAGTCCTGCACACCTGAGAAAACTGCAGGAGCAAACTGCCCCCTTGCTCATTCGAATATAAACATCACGCACCGCCCTAATGCTACAAACAAAAGCTGCCAGCCGTGTAGTACAGTGCCCGAAAAATTGTCTGCACTGGGGAATGCGGGCCTGTACCATCCGGGATATCGTGAAAATCTCCAAGCAGTCTTTCTATCCACGCTCCACCTGTCACTCGGCTATAAATATTCAAAAGCCTTTTGTTCTCCTGCTGAGAAGCTCAGGTCGGTCACGTTAACATGCAATTACTGCACATTCAGTACATGCAGCAGATAACTCTTCCAGAAAGATGTCTGTTCAAGGTGACGTGCTAAGCCTTCCTCTCAGGTAGTCAAACATGTCAGGTAAACTGAAAGGGCTAGAGATGGCTTCTTCCGCATTGCTCTCCTGGGTTTCTGCCATCGGAGTGGGCTCTCCTAACGCTGCGCCGAAGAAGACGTCCTCCAAAGGCTCCTCGCGGTTGTAGCCTCTGGTCAAGTTGCGTGCATCCACCGAAGACCACTGCAATCGCAACAGCACAAAATGTGGAGAGATTACCAGCGCACGGCAAAAGTTGGTTAAACATATACTCAGTGTGTATGGGGGACGCCAGCGATGAGAGGACAGTGTGTGCTTACCGCATGAAGCGACATATTAGGAAAACGGTGAGGTGGCGAAAACTCAGCAGACCTTGCAGCAACTTGGTTACGGTGCCTAGCAGACGGAAATGTTTCGTTGCTCCGTTGTTGATTTTGTATTTGTCGGGAAAACGCAGATCGCCTTCCCTCCCATGCACCTGACATTGAATTACCTAGAACAAAGCGTTGGCCAGAGACGTTTGGCACCTGGAAGAGCTGACCAGACATCAGCGGATCTGTAAAGAGACCCCTGGGCAGTTCAGTTGCCTGCGAGCCACTTCCTGAGGATGTCAGGTCAGCACGTTCAGGGGCGTAGGCCTCTGACGCATCCGCTAGTGTTGACTGTTGGCTTATTACGCGTTGTTCACGCCGTCTGGCTGAAAGAGTCGTCAGCTCCTCGATCATCTCCTCAACAGTCGGGGGTCGTCTTTGACGAAGGAGCTGGACATGAGCTGACGAGGCAACAGCGAAACGCTTGGTTTGGTTTTCGCCGTCAAGCAGCCACCAACTGAGTTGAGGATCCAGAAATATCTGTTCCTTCCTAACGTGAAGCAAATCACCCAGTTTATCTTTCGCTGCGTTCAAGTCGTCATCACTGGGATCGCCCCCGGCGGAAAACCCCTTCACAAGGTCGTCGAACACCTCTCTAAGATTCACCAGCATCACTTCCTGTAAACGGAGGAGGTCACTTAGCTTCTGAAGACGCTCGGTGCGAGGCAAAAGTGAACCTTGAGGCCCTGACAGCTCAAGGCGTCGAAGAACCTTGCCGAGGAAAAGCTGAAGGCGGCGCGAACAAGCTCCTCCCGTCCTTCTAGTAATTGTCGTTCCTAAGCGGTTCGTTACGATGCCCACCTCTCGAACCGTTTGTACTAGAGTATCCCGTGAAGAGTCGTCTAAAACTGTTGCTAATGCGGCCAACTCTTGCACAACCAGGGTGAGGAGAAGTGAGAGAATTTTACTCCGCTTATGCACAGGGATTTGAGCCAACACAGGTTCGTTGGCCTTCATGATCCTCACGAACGAGTTCATAAAGCCCGAAGCCCTATGTTGTAACTCCTCATCTGACGGCTTTTCACTCCGCGCGCCTCGCTTCTCAAACCCAGAACCCCGGACCCCCAAGCAAGCCTCCGGTGCTTGGACCCGCTTTCCCCCAACGAGAGACCTCGGTTCATCGCCTGCCTTCCTATTGGGGAATCGTTGAATAGCACATCGGAGGACCGCATAAGTTACTGCAAGGGTACCAAATGCCATCAATGTCAGAGCCTGTCTGCGCCTCTGTTGTCGATCTCTCCTGGGTGGCAAGCTGAGGCCTCTGCTGCGTATATTATCCTTTATCCATTGTGCTGGTGATCTGTCAACAAAGTCCCACAACCGCGTCTCTTCTCCATTACTTCTAAGGGGCAAGCCCGCCCACTCGTTTTGCGGGAATGCCTCCGTCTGCCCAAGCATTGCAGTTCTACACGTCGTGCGCAGAGAAAGACATTAACCTGTTTCAGATGCCTCAGCGCAGCCTTAACAAGATATATGCGAAATGTTGTCGGAAGAGCAGCAGCAATGAACCGTCAGCGCTAGGAAACCAATGGTTCCTTAGACAGACTGCCGACAGCACTTCTCGTACACTCCCCCGCCACAAAATCGGGACATAACCACAATTTAAGTCAAGTATTTGTGTATATGTACCCTTATACGCTGTATTCCAGTGGCTCGAGCTTTGCCACTCAGTGCTACTAATATTATCGTTCCCCTGCTGAGCCGGGAGCAAGCATCGCGATATTACGGTTAACGTGCAGAACGGAAAGCAAGCACGGTCCAGCCCGCTGCAAATGCGTCTGCATCACTGTTGAAGATTATATGTGCAGGATGATAAATCAAATAACAGTGCCTATGGGGATTTCTGGGTTGTTCAATTTTCTAAGCCCCCAACCAATGCTTCCCAATGCTGCGGTTTCAGCTCGGCCTGGCATTGAGACGCGCCTTGCGCCCCACCAGTCGGAGGAGAGGTGCTTAGCAACCTTCGTTGGGAAGAATAAATTACACTTGCAAAGTTATTGGGAATATTAAATTATGTTGATTGCAGTTATAGTATTATATTATATTCACTGCAGTATGAACTGTCCGAGCTGCTGCGAAGCGTGTTAACGGAAACGCTATTGTCGAGTGTCGATGTCTGCCATCTTCCTCCAGTTATGTACCTGAAATTTTTGTTTGCTTTTGAAACGATGACTTTTAAGCGTTTGTTACAACGAAGGTTATACCTATCAGAAGCCGGATTATGTGTTCTTCGGACAAAGCCTGGTTCCCGATAGGCAGATGCAACGCTTGCATTTGCATCCCCCTTTCCACATTGAAATGCCAGCAAGTATAGGAATGTTGCATGCTTTTATGCAGGAGCTATCTGTCATGTAGAGGAATCGAAATTCTGGGCAGCGTAACATGAAGTTTAAGTCGCACAATTAAAGTGCTAGCCGGGACGAACGAACTCAGCACCCGTCCGCGTACCGAGATAGAAAAAGCTATCCACCCCGAACAGAGCTGTACTCAGCATGTCCTAGGCCGTGCAGTAGTATACCGGGTTGCTTGCAGTGCAGAACTTCCAACTCCTGACTTCCTCCAAAGCCTTCTTACGAGCGCAAGCAATGTGTGTTTACCTGCTTCTCTTCACTTGTTGATTTAGGTGAGCCTGGGGCGTTAAACTTAGAGGGTAAGAGAGAGCCTGCCTCTGTTAGGCACCCTGGATAGGATTATTCTGTTTCAGTTCCTCCTCTAATCGGTGAAACGTAGACACACGCAACCGGACTGCCTCTAGATCCTCAACTGCTCGACGTCATTGGCTCCACGTGCCCAGCAACCCGAAGTTTTCAAGCTCAGAGAGTGAGGGCAACGAATCATATTCGTCTTGATGCCCCTGCTCAAAGGCCGTTCAGAAGGATCAGAGATATTTGTGTGCCCCTCTCGCAAACAGAAGATCGCCTGATTCCGGAAACGCGCGAACAGTGTGCATGCATCAGCTGTTCTGGCTTAAAAGAATGCAGAGCAAGTTCGTTACGTGTAACAGGTTTAGCTTAGCCTTGTCAACGTGTAGCGTACGACCTGCACTGCAGATTGTGTCGCATTCGCAAAGCTTTTAGCTAATTTGTATCTTAAAATATATACTGTCCCGGGAAGCGTCCGTAATCCCTACTTCTACGGGTTTAATATCCCTCTTCTAAGAAGCCGGAGGTAAGAGAAATAAATATGCGGGGGAGTGCAAATCAGTGAATGCCAGCCAGCAGTACTACTACCACTACTACTACTATTACTACTACTACTACTACTACTACTACTACTACTACTACTACTACTAGTACTACTACTACTACTACTAGTGCTACTACTAGTACTACTACTACTACTACTAATAATAATAATAATAATAATAATAATACTACCACTCTTGCACGAACACGACGCCTACCGTAGAGGAACCTCTAGGCGTAGGCGGCTACGCCGTACCACCGGCTCCCGTTGCAGGCCCTTCCTTATCGGCATATCTTTCGCCAATACGGCTTTCCGGGGCGCCCCAACGTCAAAATAAATGATAAAGGCACTTTACGCAGACCCGCTCAAATACGGCAGATGTCTCAAGCCCACTTTGTCGGGGATGCAGTACTGTAAATGTCACCGTGAAAATTTGCAACGCATGGTAAGGGGAATGGCGAGGGCACGACACGTTTAAAAGGTTATTATCCTCGCTGCTAATGTTTGTAGTGCAAATTGTTGTTTTTGGGTGTCGAGCAAAAGCTCCCAGAAGCGGACGGATACAGGGAGAAAGGCCAAGGAACATATAGCACCGCATGGTTTCGATCCATGGACCTGGGGGTT
>NW_024016055.1:0-2265 GCF_000499745.2 Eimeria mitis | reverse complement strand
TGCTCCTTCACCAGCAGTAAACAAAACAAGTGTTAAAACCGTAGGAAATTGCTGGCCCTCCGATGTCTGCCGATTGCCTAGGAAACAGGTCCTGCAGGCAGCGCGTGAGACAGTACAAGAGCCGGCTGGGGCTGGTGCCCTGGAGCCTATGGAGTTTGCAAGTTGCCCGTGCCAATAATGGTAGATAAATTAGAATGAATTAAGCATAAATGCCCGTTTGCCCAGTTATATGTGGACTAGTTACCGATGAATTCCCTTAGCTAGCATTGGCGGGGGGCCAGCGACGTTCGACTGGTGGCTCGAGATGGCGTCGCGGATGTTGAAGACGTGTTGGTTTCTGTATCTGTGGCACTTTCTGCTGAAAAATTGTAGAGATTACATTCAGTTCCTCATGCTCATCTATTCGTGGAGGTGTCTAGAGTATCTTCGCGGTGCGTTCACTCCGGCTTGATGCGTAGATGCTGACTAGCTGATCTTCGCCCCGAGTGTTGAATCACGGCCTCGCTGAAGTTGTTATGCGCATGTGTTTGGCAGGTGTCTACATTCTTACTGTATGCACCTTGGGGGCTCGGTGTAGTGTGGTCTGGCTGCAGTAAGGACAGAAACACCCACATGGCCTTAATAAACATATTGCCTGCAAACAAACGCAAACGGTCCGTATGTGTATAGAGAAGTAGCGCAAGAAGCAAGGGAAGCTTCGTTGAGGTTTCCCTGTGCTCACGCATGAGGTTCGCTTGCATCGCCAGAGGCGGCGAGGTGCACTGCAACTCCGCTTAGGCTACCACACCGGCTGCAACCGCAGGCCCTGAGGTGAGGTGAGCGCCCAGGATGCCGGGGGACGGGAGACAGAGGCCAGCTGCGTTGGGAAGCTCTTACGTCAAGCCTCTGGCTTCATTGCTGCTCACATTAGTTCTTGAATAGGGCCGGAAACCACATTTTACACTTGGGCGCGCTTGCATTGGCTTCCAGCGCGAGCTGCAAAACGGTGTACTGCAACTCATGGTAAGCCGACTCGTCTGAGCGCCAGTCCCAGGCCCTTGGGCCGCACTGTACTGAACATTGAAATAGCGCATTTGGGCACAATCCGATGTGGCGAAGGGAACTGTTGGGGGTCGTGCACCTGCGCCGGTTTCAAAACGCTTAACCAAACCACGGTGAAACGAAAGTTTCCGATGACCCGGATCGACGGAATTTTTAAGCGGCTGCTGTTTTCTGCAGTATACTCACCACTGGAGAAAGGGATAAGACTACGTGTAATTCTTGCACTTGCAAACTATAGTGTACCTGCATCCCTTTTCTCGCCTGAAGAGCTGCAGTGACAAGCTAACTACGATTTTTTGGGGGTCAATCAATGAAGGATGGGATGTATATAGCTGAATGGCGTACTTGCTCCAATGTGTCGAGGCGCTCAGCCATTGCTCGCCTTCCCGCTGGAGGGCAGACCCTGACTATCTTCAGTGTGTTGCAGAAGAAGAGGGCTGAAATTTTGACGAAAATCTTAAGGCTGTAACATTGCTTGGGCGAAGTTAGCATCTGTGTTCGTACTTGCGTGCAGGCTGGCTACTGGGAGTCAAGCAAGCGCTCATCAATCGTCTATAGTGTTAATGCATGCACCACTAGGGCTTGGCTTTACATGCATACGGAGTTACGTTGCAGCACGAATTGCAGCAGGGCCTGATAGGGTGGCGTTTGCTGCTTGCACTTGCCCGGACGAATCATGCACTGTTTCGAACATAGCTCAGGAGAGTCGTGAACTCCTACACAGCCAACTACATACAATAATAAGTTAGATTATGCCGCAGACCTACCCTGCCGTCCCCAGACGGCGCGGGAACAGTGGCCTTAGAAGCACAGCAGCCTTAGGACCGCGAGCTGTTGCGGATCGGATCGGTGTTTGCCTGCCATGCGGTGTGAAGCAACTCCTGCTGCAACGTAACATCAAACGTACTCACGCCAAAAGCTTCATTGCCTGCGTGCGTTAGCATTGTAAACAATTTACAACCACTTAGCTAGCCTTGAAAAGCGGGCCTACGCCGAAGAAGTACATGCGCCGACTTGCGGCAGAGAATGCTAAAATTGAGGACAATCGTTACACAACTGCTAAATCAGGAGCTCAGAAGCAATTGTGTGTGGAACTAGATGGCCTTCTTATGACAAACTAGCATGTACAGCGTTTACTGGGAAAAGTTTATCTCGTGTCTAAAACTACCTTGTACACATGGCAGCGATCGCACCTCGCGGTACTTCTGGCCGAAACGTATGCGA
>NW_024016054.1:0-2267 GCF_000499745.2 Eimeria mitis | reverse complement strand
TGGGTGCGTCATGGTTCAACATTTTGTAACCGGCGTTCGTTTGTTTGTTGTCTTGCTGCATAGGTGGAAGAAGACATCGATATATCTGTGTTCGCTATCCCCAAGAATACAACCGTTTGAATAGGCACAGAGATTCACAATGGATCTTTCTCCTGACTCTCTAATGCAATGCTTGGCTGCAATGCCTAAGCCTTCTCCGGCGTTGTCCATCTGCGGCAGAGGTTGGCTGGCCCTCATAAGGCCGCCGCAGCTTTTGTTGAGGCTCCGGAAATGCGCCGATCTGGATAGCCAATTGCTTCGTGCCTTCTTCCATGCTCTCTACGCAGAGCGCTCGAACAAAGAGCACGGTGGAACGGTAGAAGCAGTCAGCAAAATGAATCTCGATCACATCGTCGATGGGGAGACTGACGCCGATCTCGACACACACGAGGAAGACCCTGCAGATACACTCCGCAAAGTGCTAGTCAGTTTGGACGACTTCGAAGCAAGAGAAAAAATGGCCATTGACCACGGAGGGATACTTCAACGCCAGTACGAAGCCCTAGAAGCTGAACTTTCAGCCTCCGCGTCTGACAATGTTGTTTCAGGCCCTCCACCGCTGGTATGCAAAAGCTGTTCGAAAACCTTCTACACACCAGCCGTGGATGGCCTGAGCCGTCTTCGCTTTATTGGGTTGCTGATCGCCGCAAAGGAAGAGGAACAAATGTGCCAGCTGCATGAAATCCACCAGCACAACTTCGAAAGAGATGGGCTGCATCTTCCAAGGCTTCCTGGTCTCCTTCGTGAAGGGATGATAGTTGGACGCGTTAACGATCTGCTAGCGCTCACTCCTCATTGCACCTATGCGCACATGTTTGCATAACAAGGGCAGTTGACATATCGTTGGCTGTTCACTAATAAGCTCGTGCGGACCCACAGTTATCTGTGCGGGCATGGGCGCCTCTGGTTTCAAAACTTCNGTTCACTAATAAGCTCGTGCGGACCCACAGTTATCTGTGCGGGCATGGGCGCCTCTGGTTTCAAAACTTCAGGACCAGCGCTTGTGCCACTGTTCTGCCCAAGTGCCGACACACCTTGTGTCGAAGACTGCAGGCCTACGCGTTCAGGATGTAACCCAATCTGTTTTGTTCAAGGCGTGTCAATCAAATTTTAAGCCTCTTCAGGTCATGCAATTAGTACGCAAATAGTAACACGCATAGATGCCGTGTGAGCATTCAAACACACGGGGTACTGCTCCGCAGGCAAATAGAGACACGCCTGCTGGCAGCAGGCGGAAGCTGCAAGTGTACTAAAGTGCATACAAAGCATTGGCAGATGCCTTTGTAGTGATAGAGATGATGACGACAGAGGCATGCAGGCGGTCTAAGTGAACTTGTGAGGTACTCGTCGACATCGGACCCGTGCGTGAATGGGTTTGCTTTTCGTTGCCTCCGATATTTACGCGGGTTACATGAAAATTAGGTTTCCCCCTGAACCGTAGCGCTGCTGCTTCTTACATGTTCCTTCCTTTCCAGCTTCGCTCGGCACTTTCAATAATTTGGATTGGGCGCGAGCCGCATTACCAAAATTATGGCTGCTGCTCCTGGCTTTCTTCTGCCTGGATACAGGCAGTGCTGTTCAGCTGCTCACATGCAGTAGCGGATACTGCAATGAATTTAAACATTAAAGGAGTCTTCTGAAACCCNATCTATGTGAGCGGTTGCGAAGAATAAGGAAAAATCGCCGTCGACCGCGAGAAGTCACTCAATCGCCAATGCAAAGCACTGGAAACATTATTTACTCTGCAAGAGCAAGTCAACAATCTCCAATCAGAATTGCGTCGACTGGCACACGCGACGTGTGCTTCCACAATTGCGTATTCGTCCAGTCTTTAACAGACTCTGGCGCTTTTGAGCCTGAACAGTCAATTCCAGAAAACAGCACGAAACACTCCCCAGTTTGGACTGCTCTCGACATGTGCAGCACTGAGAAGAGTGCTGTACTTCAAAGCGAAGCTCAGGGCTGGCGTCTTCTGCCTCGCGGTGCAGCCAGGGGATTTTCTCCGAATTGAATTATACATCGGCGCCGTTCCAGTTGCACTTAGGCGCGTCGGCGTCCAGCCATTATTCAGCACTGTCGAGTTAGATGGAGGATAAAGTGTAGACATATACGTCGTTGCCTGCTGCGTTGACGCTAAAGGCGTGTACAATTCTAGGAACGCTGTGTGGACTGAGGAAAAAGAGTGCAATAAGCAGGCCCCTGAGGTTCTGCGACGTGGTTCAGCTGCA
>NW_024016053.1:0-2267 GCF_000499745.2 Eimeria mitis | reverse complement strand
ACATCGGAAATAGAAGCAATGTTTGCCTGCGTACGAGCGTGAAAGGGTGTCACACCAACGTGGGAAAAAAACCGCAAACACGAAATAAATAAAAGGGTGGTTGCACTGGTCGCAGGCCCTAGAATCGTGGACACCCCATGTTGCCAAGCCAGACAATCATTGCTACATCGCTACCGAGATATTTAACGCGATTTTGAGAACAAAATACCCAAACCCTGCGGCTAGCGCGATCTGCTTCCGGATTGCGAGATGTGTTTCGAAAATCTGCCTGCACGACACTGGAATTTTCGCCAATCAAAATTCTGCCAGTTGGTTCACAACCCTCCGCGTAGGCCTAGCGACTGCACTGCAACGTACAGAATCTTGGTAGAAACGAGTGACTGTGTCGAACGGCGGCAGTTAGATTTGTGTGGAGAAACGCATATCATAAAGACTCCGCCTAATCCTGGGGGGTGACAAGTGCTCCAGAGCCCAGCGTCCAAAATGCCTTTGGCGCGTCGGGTCGCCCAAAAATACTAGAGCAGATAATCTGAGATATTGCAACTGTAACCGCAGTTGATTAACTTTTTGCCCAAGCAATACGCCAGGATGGACTCTGTTACAAACCTTTTCCGTATGCCGTCAACCCACAAAAACTGCCGGTTCACTACAACCTGCTATATGCCAGTGAAATGCGGTTGGCAGCGCACATGCTAGACAAAAAAGACGGCATCCCACGCAATTTTACTCCATTGAATATCACTGTGTGACGACGTCAAAGCAAGCGTATCGGAGACATATAAACCCAAACCAGGCTGCCGCCGGAAAACGAGACGCGTTAACGATTTTCGCGATTTAGAGCCAATCCAATGCAATGCCGCTAAGACCACGGTCGCTTCATACAGCATTGACAATCCATGCTCGGTGGAGAACGGGCTCAACAGGGAAGCGGATATAGTCTTTCCTTTGCCTTCAAGATGAACGTTCCTCATGCCTACTGGCAAAGCCACATGGCTGCTCACCGACAGCTCCATAAAACATGCATCCAGCGTTGCGCGNCTTTCCCATTCTCCAGATAGCACGCGCAAACAACTGCGGTCATGCATGTTTCTGCTGATTCACTAGCCTGCCCACTATCTCGCTAGTCCTAATCCATGCAATCATTTTAACATGTACATCCACGCAAAACATCGAAATTGCATGCACAGACCACACATCCAGCTACGTCCGCATGGCAATCTTCCACTGAAGTTACACGAAAATTCACTGCCCGCAATTTATCATTCGGAAGAACGCCGCTTGACGAGGTTCGTGACTGTTACCTACGAAGCTATTTCACAGCGCGGCTTCGCAAATATTGCACAAATCTAAAGCTCGGTGCAACTGAAACACCAGGAAAACACCACAGCAAGCCTCCTGTCGGAGCAGTACCACATACGGAGCAGGCTCGTGATTCCTGTGCGCCAAGAAAACGCGTACGCAAAACTGTATGCGTAACACGCGTACGCAAAACTGTATGCGTACTGCCTGAACAGACAGAGGCACCTCACCACGACAAACACGCGNTCAGTGAAAGGACACAAGCGCATCCAGAGACGTTACGAGCAGTCCACAAACAGTTTTGCAGGTTCGCACGATTTGGCCCGTCGCGGCCTAACGTGCTATCAAAATTCACAAGTGTAGGCAACACGGCGTCAATCCTGCATTCCAATATTTCACGGGGGCATGCTTCCTTGGTTTGTTTCGCTTCCGAAAGGGCGTGCGCAAGCTGCAATGACCACGCCCCGGCTTTCCTGACCCGACAGCAGTGCAACCACAGACTCAAATGTCCCGTTTGCAATAGCCATTGACTACGGTAGGA
Source organism: Eimeria mitis (assembly GCF_000499745.2). Taxonomy (NCBI): domain Eukaryota; phylum Apicomplexa; class Conoidasida; order Eucoccidiorida; family Eimeriidae; genus Eimeria; species Eimeria mitis. The sequence goes on along the minus strand of NW_024016053.1, from coordinate 427 downwards.
TGCAGCTAGCCGACGTAATTGAGGTACGTCATTTCTCTGTGTGAATATCCACGTGCTTATTGCCACTCGTCTGCACACTCCCAACGTTGCGACACCTTCCGGGGAATCTCGCATTTACCCATAGCATCCCGTGAAGCATGCACATGCAGCGCAACTACGACAAGCGCGTGCGTTTTGCAATATTCAGAACAGCGCACTCTAAGGATCCACGAAACGGTAACACCCAAAGCAAAACGTTGTTTGAACGCGGCCTGTCGAAGTAGAGCTAGCAAACTGGATCACATACTTCCACGTGGAACTGCGGCGCCCCACATTGTGACGAAGGGGACATAGTTACACCAACAGGAAAATGGGGACACTCCGCGGTCTACAGGAGCATGCCTCACGGTAGGCTACTCAAACGTTGCCCTTATTACTAGCCATCTAG
>NW_024016052.1:0-15337 GCF_000499745.2 Eimeria mitis | reverse complement strand
ATTGTGCAATATGCGTCGATGCTGTCCCTTCGCAGGAGGAATGAGCAGATCTTCAGGGCTGTGCAGACGAGCTGGTCACCGCCCATACAACTGGGCAGAGTCCCCACTTCCTGAAAGTGCAGTGCACCGAAAACCAGTTCTGGCACACTCAAGAAAAGCTTAAGCGATGTTTCGTGGGAGACGCTGTGGAAGGTGACAAGGCACGCTGTCAGTCCCGCACTCATGGAAAGCGCGGCGCGTGATAACCAACAAAGGACCCACGTCCTGTTTTGTGTGGCTCGCGAAAATTCCGGCAGCGATTCTATACAACCGGAGATTTTGAGGGAGGCCACGGAAATTTGTATTTGCCGTTTGACAGACAGGGCAAGATTTGACTAGCGAGAGAGGGGACAGCGTTTGTTCAAGGCATTAACACCTTTGGCCAGATGGACCTTAATTTGCCTCCAGTGGAGCGCCCAGCCACACACTGGCACAACAAGTATCAATCCCGCTGCCGAAGTGTCGAGCGTGGAGGCGTGAGCTGATCCCTGCTAAAGCCGTGGAAATAATCATGGAAATCATCGTGTAGGCTGTTTGTGTTCGATTCAGACAGAGTGTGATAACAGCGCGCGTTATTGACTGCTGGGCGTACTACCTGTAGATTCCATTTTTCGGGTAATCTCTGCAGCTTCCGTAGACACTGAGACGTTGCAGTCTGCTGCGGATATTTGGTATCACACGGAGAATTCCCGTGTGCTATTTAGCAGTGACCATTAGCTGTATATCTTATATCAAGAAGGACAGGTGGAGCTTGCTTGCACTTTCTATACACGATTGGTGCTATGCCTGTTCGCCGCGCATGCGCTGCTGCTCACCCCGCGTGCTGCAGGCTATCTCCTGTGTACACGGTGGACTCCGCTGTACCTAGGACTGCAGAAAGCATTTCTGTACTCTGGTGAGTTGTATCTCCAAAATACGTGTATCCGTGCAGGCCGCTAGGGAGCAAATAGAAGGCGAACAGAAATTATTTGCAGATAATGTTTTGAAGTATAAATATATGCCCGCGGAATGTGCACTTCTGTAGCAGTTGCCTTTAAAACGAAAGGCGATGCATGTACTTGGAGTGTTTCCGCAACTGCAGAAGGACTGTGACAGGGTAAACGTTCTGCAGTTGCAGTGAAAACTACCTCCCATTCAGTGCACACACAAGGGTGATCGCTCTAACGGCGAATATACGCATTTATGTAGTCGTGCTTTGCGGATACCGAAGAGCCTCGAACCAAACAACCAAGGGCCTAGTCTGCTGCGTATACCGAAGAGCCTCGAACCAAACAACCAGGGGGGTATTCTGGAAAGACTGCACACTTGATCCTCTGAATGTCTTTATGGCCAGTGTTCCGTCTGTTCAATGATTGACACATTACAGTTGTAGTAAAGCAGTGAACAAAATCCTGAGCGAGCAGGAGTGGGTTCTATGTTAGAAGGAAGGCAAGGACTATTCACATCAGCTGCCCAGATGCCGCTATACAGGGTATCAGTGCAGCTGTCCTGCGCAGTCGCATGTGCTGTGTTAAGTCAAATGTCTGAACCGGAAGTATGCAGCCGCAGCGGGTGCAGCACATGAAAGCTTTCTCCTCCACGTACTTCATTAGACAAAGACGTACTCTCTGATAAGAGCAGTGTTCCTACATGGAGCGTGGTACATCCTGGGCTTCATACGCAAGCAGTACTCTCAGACTGTCCGATAACACCAGAGGTGCACACGGTAAGTACCGAATCGAAGCGATACTCCAGCAACTAGCCATAGATCGCACAGCCTGCGCAGCATAGTTGACCGAGGAGGCTTACCACGGAAATGCTCAACTCCTGCCTAATAGAGGAAACAATTCCAAAATTGCTTCGAGAGTGCCCTTCCGGTGCAGTCTTTCATATATTTGTTGCTTCAGGAATCTCAGCTGAGGAACCACAGTCAGGAGATTGGCTGCTGCTGCTTTTAGTCGTGGTCGTACCTTCACCTTCTAGTTTCTACTAGCACAAACGGGTCACCCTCTAGAACATCATGAGAAACCAGATGAAACTCGGCATTCATACGGCGTGCCACTAAACTAAGGACACACCTCCTTTGTGGAGCAGCTCTCAAGAACAGCTGAGGCCCACTGCTTCTGGCGGTTCCGTCTACGTCTGGAGGCAGACGCCAGCAATGTCTTCCCTACACTGTGGTAGCCTAGACTGCAAAAGAAGCGAGGACGCACAACCTGTAGTGTACAACATGGGGAGAATTAGAGGAGCCATAAGGTTCGAAATAAACACCCACTGCACGAAACTGATAGTGCTTACTTCAGCTGTTCTCATGCATGCCATTAAACGCAAGGCGTACTGCCTGAGACGAGCAACCAACGGAAAGGGCGCTTGAAGCGCTGTGCGCACTTTTGTTCCATGGGATGCCGGAAACGAAAATCTCAAGTGCTACCAGACAAGCGCATTGCTCCTTGCATTCTTGGGGTTCGGGACTATATTTATGCGACGTTTCAAGCTGTTTGGCCACCCTACAGAGAGGGAGCATTACCCGCGTTAAAAGAGCAGGTATTCGCCTCCATGGTATTACCCTTTGCTACATTAAGCCGTCGTTTGTGACAATATTGCCTTATATCCTTGAGCAGTTACATGCAAGTTGGACGATGCTGTGGGAGCGGGAAACTTGCGTTGACTCTCCCTGCACGATGATCTCAGTGTTAGATTATTTAAAGCATACCTCCTGCGAAGCGCATTCAACTATGATTCACATCAGCGTTCCTATGAACTCGGATGTTGCAAGATAAAACTTGCATCGTGCGAGCTGAGACTGCGAGGCGCATCTCCTGCTGAACAGGGTGACGAAGATACTACGCACTACTGTATGAATTATTTATCTCATTGTAAGGCCAATGCCATTTGTCAACGTTTGGAAGTGCCAAAAAGAACGCCGCCGGCCAAACACGCAGGTTGATCCGCAGATGTACAGGCGAAACTATGACGCACTTCCTGCGCGGAGATGCGTCCAGAAGGAGCGCTGCAACGTAGCTATGCTGCCAGCGGAATCTTCGCACACCGCAAATCCCCCACAAAGAGAAGCAGCACACCTTCAGTCACCCACAGTTAACTAGATACGGTTGGACCGCTTCCGCGATGAATCCAGTGTGTTGAAAAGTATTGCTGCTTCCTGGGAAAGGCGAGCCTTGCTGAGGAGAGCCGAGAGCCTAAGTATAATTACTATCGCAAAGAGAATATCATCTCAAGACCACTATTGCATTGAGTTCACTGAGTTTAGTAAAGCATCCTTGCATTTGCCTGGCGCAGCATACCATCATGGTAATAGATGGGAATGGCCCAAGCTCGCACCACTCCTGCACAAGTCCTACGGTCAGCTACTGCCAACACAACTTGGTTGGAAAACGGTGCCTAAACAGGGAACACCAAAAGCACGTCTGAGATTGAAAGCGATCGCTGGTAGTTCTACGAGGACCGCTGTGGCGAAAGGTGCAGCACATTCCAGGACTACAGGCGAGTCGGGCGCAGCTTAAGTATCCGAGCTAGCTTTCATCCACTTAAGCGGTTACGTTTTTGGCACTAAGGCGGAGATGTCATATAGTACACAGCTGACTCCCATACCATGTTCCATCTACAGACACGCCGCTCCAGGACCACTTGAGAAGAGCCCTTAACCGGAGACAAGAGGTTTTCCAAAAAACCTCACCGCACAGCCAAGATTTGCCTTGTGCATAGCGCGGAACAGTGGAGACAGGATTTAGGCGAGGAACTCTGCGCCATGCTTGCCATGAGTTGTTGAGGGCTGCTGGACAGCTATACGAGAATGTTGATTCACCACAAGCAGAGCATCTACTGAACAGTATTCAAAAAAGCACTATGTGAAAGACTACCACTTTGCGCAGTTTCTTGTTAATCCCATTGTGCATATATCATGCAGTAGCATATTATCGTTTACACAGCAATGTGCGACGCCGCCTGTACGCCGAGGCGTCAGCTAGAGTGGAAGTGAAAGCAGGAAGCCCAAAACCTTAATGCGCAATGATTGTTGTGACAGACAGGATTAAACGGGCATGTGGACAGTCAAGCAGCTGCACTGAAGGTGCGCGGACGACGGAAAGTCTCATTCCACCAGCACCAAAGTAAAAACGCACTAGCTGATACAAATTCATAACACCGAGTTCAAACTTTTTCGGAAGTTTCCTTTAGGGGGAAAAGAAAATGAACGAACCGCGACCAGAAACTTGCAAGTTGAGCATATAAAGTACATAGCATTTCACTGAATTAGCTTGAGGCCGTACCGCATACCACCAATTGCAAACATCGATAGAAGGGCGGGATGCTCACGCCTTCCCCATGATAATAAGGGCACCAGGTCCCACGAGAGTTGTGCAGTCCTTGATTCAGCCTTGACAAAATACATTAGGTGCGATGCCTTTGAACTGCCTTCCTCTTCGACTCCTTGTGCCTCCGCTTGACTGTAGCAGAATGAGTAAACCACCTTTGCTTGAGCTAGGTGGGCCCAACAACTCCGCTGCTTGGGAAAACACAATACAACGAAGGATCCGATTGGCCAGAACAGCACTACTGACAAGCATCCCGTACCAAAACAATGCATTGATTCATGGAGAGGATTTACTGCGGCCGCCGATCCCTAGTACTGCGGTCCTTCGGCAAGAATCTGCATGTAGGGGAGCAGAACTCACGCCCAGTTTGTCACTCTGCGCGTGCTTCTGTATTTTGATCAATGGTGGAGTACTGAGTAACTACATACTTTTGAGTGCAGGACAACAGCTCCCAGGGGTAGTAGTAGGAGCCACTTGAATAAATAGATCACCGATTCATCTTCCTGTTTCTTCCCTGAGGTACACACTCTACATTGCCAGTGCCTCGTCACTATTTCCAACGTATGTATGGAACACGTAACACAAATTAAGTGAGCGAGCACTCACCACCTATTTATGTGTATTACCGTGTGACGGCTTGGCCGCGGATTCAGATAGTACGGTATGAGAAGCCACGCAGTTGCATAGCTACTACAACTCTCCAGCGTATACTGTAATCCTTCTGCCCGGCCCGATACTCAAAAAACAGTATCAGACTGACCTGGCAAATGAGTATCAAAGTTCACTGTTACTTGCCATTTCCTGTGCATTAGCGAAGTACCTAGAGTTGCAACCATGACCCGCCTGTAAATTGAGATGTGAGATGGATGTGGATCAACCTTCAAAAACAAATGAGAACATGCTTAAATAGACTGATTAATCACCTCTTTGGGGAGACGACATCCCAGACGGAAGAGACGAGGCGCTTGTTTAGTGGCTGTCGGTAGGTTGTGAAACCAGCTAACTTTTCGCTGCCCACAACGAACGCCCCCTACACAAGCCAGCCTGCAGGGCAAAACGTTGTTTTGTGCAACTGCCGAACTACTGGGCATTCATAGAGTGCTCAGCCCCTGTGTGCATCTTAATCGAAACTTTTCTGTTTCAATTAAGATGCACACAGTAAGGTATCCACAGAGAAGACCCTGCACAACTCAAGTGTACTGCAAGAAGAAGCGGAAGCACGATGCTCAGTCACTTTTGCCATAAATATCCTAGCTGAGACATTATCGGTCGTTTTCAGGAACCTGCGCTTTCGTGAGCTTGAGGTTTCCAAGTGTTCCTCAAGCAGCCTTCCTCTCTTTATGCTGGTGCAGCGTAAACTCTCTCTACAGAAAGGACATCGCCGTGAAACCCCACTGCAGAGTGACTCCATATTACTGCCTTAAAGATGGGCAGTGCTTCTAGCTGCGTTGAGTTTCTCACAAGTTAAACATAGTTCTACGTATAAAGAACCCAGTTCTGAAAAAAAGCGTATAGCAAAGACGTTGCAGCAACCGCAGATACAAAATACCAGCATACTCTCTGCTCAAAGTAACACAGCCGGAACTCGGGATCACGGGAGCGAAATGAGCGACCTGCTGGTCGCGTTTGTAGAAGACGCTCCGCCTGGGGGGTGGAGCGGCTGGGGTGGAGCCAGCTTGCGAGGAGAATGCAGACAGTGAGCATAACTAGTTGCAAGAGGTGGTTAAGTGCTCACTGCGCCCGCCGACGCATCGGCACACAGATTTGGTCGATCGATTGACTTGTACGTGCTACATCTCCTTAAATGCTAAAGGCTAATTGCAAGCTCACGCTGTCTTTGTTCACTATTAATCTAATTTGCGTATGGATACAGATGTCCACCGTTAACTGCCTGCGCTGTCCGGCCCAGCCTTTCATTAACTTGCGCGTTAGCCAGAAGTATGTGGATTGATTCAGCTCATGCTGAATTGAGCCAAATACCTACTTGCTGTGATAAGAGAAGTTCAAATATGTTGTACCACATCTGCCAGTCGGTAGACATCAACAGACATCGGAGTGCCTTCTATACTTCCATATAGAAATAAACAGTCGCCCCACTAAGATTCTGGTGTCCGCGTTTTAAACGTCAGGCGAACCGCTAGCCCTAAATTACAGTGGCGAAAATATGGTTCAAATATGCAAGGCAAATTCAAAGTTAAACGCAAGGTAAAACCGTCTTTTACTACAATGCTCGGAAGAAACTAGCGGATGACCAGCAAGGCGCATCATGCTCGTCTGCCGCGTTTTGTCTCATTCCAAGGGCCAAACTCCAGAAGGAGGGATTCCAGGAAAGTGTGCATCTTCCCCTGGTGATAGAGTTTGGCAATATCCAGGAACGGGGACGCCTGAGAACGTACACTCTTTGCAAACTGGAACACTCCCCACTACGAGGCACCCCGAGCATGCACGCATCGTTTCGATTTCGACAAGTGCCTTCCGTTGTCTCCGTCATTCGAACTGAGAGGGAACGACCTGCTGTAAGCATCATGGCATAGAAAGAAGTTCTTGCATTTGAAGCCGATTTGTGAAAATGTCCAACGTATTAGAAGACGCCGTTTTCTGCGAAGCAGCACAATGGCTTGTCTTGCGATGGCGAATGTGTGTTTACGAAAGCAAAGATATGCCGCCTTACAAGGGCGTGCTACGACTAAATGGGCCTTCCGTCACAATCCTCTAACCTCTGCAAACATCCCGAACACATCAAATGCAACCCAAACAAGCATATGAAGGCTGACAACTTTGCACTTAAAAACTATGAGTACAACGCATGATATTGTTGGGCCCAGACCGTGTGTGTGACGCTGCTCAATTGACGTATGAAATCATCATGAGTGCAGAGACATATTCGCACACCACGAAGGGATGTTGCCGCTGCCACAGGAAAGCCAGAAAAACACATCGAAAGTGGTTTCCAGAAACGAAGTATGCTGTGCACGGGCGGCTTCTCGAAGTGCGTTCTTCCGGCATACTGTGTCTCATCTGCCGACTAGACACTTTTTCGTTTGAGCCTCTGGCTTGCTAATGCCTTGGTGAAACGCACGTCCTGCGTCGCTCCAGATAAGCCAAATCCAACATGCATCTACACGGATGCTTCAGCGTCACCCACCGCCAACTCGCCCTGCAGCCTCTGAAGTACGCCTAGGAGTTTTGCTGTCCCGATCAAACGTATTCTGCAAAGGGGGTTCTGCTTGCAGCCCTCAAGGACCAGTCAAACCGCAGTAAATACAGCAAATTAGGCAGGTGCAAATGCCTAATCCATTGTTCCAGTCAGGCCTACAGGTGACGCTCATTCTTAGTTGCGCCAAGATCCGGGGCAGCTGCTTGCTCCTGCATCAACAGTCGACGGGACTGGGCCAGCTAAACCGACGGTCCACGTTGTTGTGCAGCGGGCACAGGAACTAGACAAGAACGGCATGAATACTGCATACTCTAATTGACAAAAAGCGCAACGCCTAGACCTCGTAGGTACGCATACCCGCGTAGGTTTGCTCTCCGCGTTCTCGAGTGCAATTGAGGCTCGGCTACAGTGAATGCAAGCGCGCCACGCGCTGCAGAATATGTGTCGTAGGGACGCAAGCGTCCATTTGTATATAATATGAGCCAAAACGAGCAACAGGAGAAAGACTCGCACACGGAGCGGAAAAATACAAAGAGTGCCGCAGGTGTCAGCTTGTCTTCAACGTTCGGAATAACTCGTGCAGCAGGCGTGACAAGGCGGCACCAGTATGAAGACCTGGCGACTGTGGTGTTTTACTTTGCATCTGTCTGAAGAGCAGCTAACTCACATTATTTCGTCATGCCATAAGCGCTCGCGGTGTTTGCATTCGCAAATCAATCCAGCAATTCAGGCACGTCAGTCTCCTCGGAGCACTGCGAGTCTAGACACCCACTTTCTGGGGATGGTCCAGAAGCTAAAAGACCCCGTTCATTCTAAACGTTCGCCACAAAGCGAGAAGTGCCTTAGCTCCTAAAGTGATTCCGAGCGCACTCGTTAGTCTGCAAGCAAGCTGATGTAGCTGGACGGGACACACGTCAAGCGGCATCATGTGACGCGACGATTGTAACAAGCAATCAATACAAATTGTGCCGATTGCACATAAGTATTTTTGGTCTGTTTATTCAGCGTAGACTCCGCTTCTGAGCCTTGTGAAGCCTTCGCTGAGTTGTCAGGTGAATAATCGCCGACAACGAATACAACGTCCCTACCCGAGCGTTGGGTTCTGCGCACTAGAGACTCTTTGCCAGCAAGGCTGTCTATGGCTACCTATTGCCACCTACTTCCATCGCAGAACGCACACGTTTGCTTCTTGTTTAGGTGAATCGATTCCTGTGTCGTCCCAGCCTACACGTGCTCTATACCTTGCCTATTTCCTTTCACAAGAAGCTCCGGATAATCCAGCTCACCTGTTTTGCCCATGTNGCTCTATACCTTGCCTATTTCCTTTCACAAGAAGCTCCGGATAATCCAGCTCACCTGTTTTGCCCATGTGTGTGTGTATAGATGTTGTTTGTAAAAGCGGGGAGTATTACAATAATATCTACGCGTCTCCCTTATAGCCACGGAAGTGACTTCATGCGGATCACGTTTATACTGGAGGAGAATATAGGGGACTGAATAAAGTACACCTCGCAGAGATGTGTACAGCGCCATGAGTAATGTTTACCGTATGCTGACGATTTGGCCTCAGTATGACACGTTTGGTAGTAGGGGTGTTTTACCACAGGCTAATAGGACAGGGGTGTCACCTGTTTTGCAAAGGTACGTGTTCGACGTTCTGTTCTACGGCTACCGAATGGCAGCGAGCTCTGGTGAGCAAGGTCTGGAAAAAACATGCTGTTTAGCGGCACAGTAGCCTGCTGACACACAATGTCTGTGGCTCTTGAATATGCAGGGCTACCATTCTCATGGGTGCATGTGGATGTAATACCCACCAGCTGCCGTTTGAGTCGCCCGCTCAACCCCCAGCGCCTCGCACCCGTCAGCCTCATTTAGCAGCCATACTTGCTAAAGTTGTACTTGACAGCTGTAGAAGGCATCGTATTTCTGATACGCTGGGCCTGAAACAGGATGCGCCGATGCAGGAGAAGCAAGTTTGGAGGATATACGGAGGTGCGCGCTGATCCGATGAGTCAAGCTCGAACCCGAATGCCATCTTCCAGGCACGCTTGATTTATGCTCTGTGATTGACGGTTGTTGAGTGTATCTTGAGGTCATTGTCTGTGTGAACGTCGAGCCGCTACCTCGGGCACCTTGCCGCATTTTGAAAACACGAGTAGAGCTAGGAAAGCCACCGTACAATGTTGAGAAAGCATCCCAATTCGTAGGCACACCTTCAAATTTGCCAGCGTTCAGCAAACTCGTGAGGAGACGATCCCAATCAGCAAAGCCTCCAGGCATCGTCTGTACGAGTCGTCCAGTTCAAGGTACCACACACAGCTTTTAGAACTGCCACATGTCCTTTGCTCCATGCGGGTGCAGGAATCACGCATAGTGTGGATCTTTCAGTCGTCCTCCTTGAGCAAGATACGCTCATATTTGGTGATGGGCTTGACCTGCTGAGAGGCGCTGCATTAACTCCGTGCGTTTGCCAATGACTGCTTGTGTGAACATACGCGCTATGACGTATTCCAAATCCAACAAGGAAACGCCCCTCACGATTCTTTTCGGTATCCAGTCGTGCGCACGGCAAGTACTGACACCTGGACAAACGCCCAGCATCGCCACCATAAGCGTAACTAACACGCAACACGACTATTCAAACTTTCAGGTGAGTCAGCGACAAACTATGGGCACGTCTTGAAATTCAGCAAGCAATGGCTTACCAGAAACCAGGTGCATTGTATCGTGCCCTCCTACCTCTCCACCTTGTTTAGCTTATCAGAACGGTCTGCATCAAAAGTAGGAAAAGCAGCCACCCCATAGCTCTTGCCATTGAAGCGAGGGCTCCGCCCTTTTGCACACGGGTGTCATGTACCATAAATGTTAAGCGCGTACTTTGCTCCTAACTTACGGTTACGTCGGGAGTGGAAACTATCTGTATCGTCAGTGGGTTCAGCACTAACAACTACTGTCAACATTATCACAGCTCTGGCGTGGGAATTAGTCCCCCCATCTTCCATCATTCAATCCAGCTAAAGCATTTCCGTCCTCCTTTATGCCTCTGCGTACTTGCTGTTGCAACGGCATTGCCTTATATTGTTTTTCCAGGTACGTTCTCTCTATCTCAATCCAAAAGTATGGAAAATCCGCAGACACTTTCCGTATCAGCATTCGATGGCCCATTTCGCACTTGAGCATCTAGTAATGCGCCCTTCGCATCTTTCCAACGACACTCGACAGATGCAAGACAGCATTCGTAAGCGCTTACGATGTGTTCTAGCAGAAGCATGTCAATACATAGTATGACCAAACGATATCAAAAGCCAATCAGCATGCCAATACGTAGTATGGCCAAAAGAGATCAAACGTCATAATCCAATTCGGCGAAATCACGATTGTCGACGACCGACAGTTGCGAACTACTAACGCACAGACTAGTGCACAACCAACCACGTTTTCTTGCCGTGTTAGTGTTACTCTGCATGCAGAGAAGGTTAGCGAAGTCCGAACATCACCGAACACTATTCTACGTATAGGAGAGACTCGGTTGGATTAGCACTTTGAGCGTCAAAAGCCCAATGCGACCCAAGGACGCAAACTGTGTGTGTACGGAGGTGAATACGATTCCCAAGCTCTCATTACGCACTTCTAAACGTGCGCAGGGACGTATGTGGGCCCATCACACGCTGCACCTCCTGAGCGCCTTTAGGAAGCTAAGAACGAAGCACAGGCTCGCTTTCCCTCCCTTTAGGTTGTCACCACATATACCTGCAGCTTGAACGGCTCTCTGCTAGAGCCGCGAGCCTTCCATCGAAGCTAGATCTGCTAGAAGCGATACAATCGGCTTCGAATAGAGTCAAAGTTGTCCTGAAGCCCACATGCTGTGGCAGAAAAGATGCAGCTTTATTGGTCGAAATCCGTTAATCACAGTGAGGGACCGATTTGACTTCTACAGTTTGCTGAAGGATCCAGGAGGTTACCACATCCCTTTCAGCTACTTTAGTGTTTGCCTTTCCACGACAAGTAGGTGCGCAGCATATGCACTCGCCGAACTTAGGGAGATTCGCTTGCGTCGTGCCCTTTCTGGCAGGGTATAGCTATACCCCTGAAGTGCGTGTTCCACTGCAGTATCTACGTGTCACGTATAATCCTCTTTTGTTTCGATCCCGGCGGCACGTTAAACTACCTCCATATGCTGCAAGTATGGGAGCTATCTGCAAATATACGCATATCATGGGTATTAGTGCTTATGTTCAATTGTGCATCGAGTATTGTTCGTTTGCCGACTCACATACAACCCACGTTCAGTTTCCTAATAGGTACGCAACAGACTTAAACGCTGAAACAACGCACCCGCTTCGCAAACTAAAGACCATTCAAGTCCTTTGCGCCCCAAAATGCTTCGGTGACGTTTCGTCTTACCAGCATGCGTTGCCGTTCCCCACAGGATTACCACGCCGTGGACTAGAGTAGTCCCTGCGCAACAAGGCAAGGAAGTCATTCGCTTGTACGTAAGGATGAGGTATCGCCCGAGCAAAGATACAGTCCCCTATACAGTCTCTAAGTCAACCAGACGCGTGCAGTCAACGGAGGCATCAAACGCTGGACGACCCGACACTCATGTGGCTCCTGCAGCCACCGGCTACGCTTTCAAGAAGCATAGCATGTTGTCCATGCGAAGCTGCTTGCGTTTCTCAAGCGCACGTGCAACTAGTACGCTATTCTGTCTAATACAAGCCATGTCCCTATTCATTCCACACCTTATCAGCGTCATAATGTCCCCTTTGGAGACACCCCAAGTCGGGCAAAGCATATGCTCAACCTTGTGTGCGTTCCTGTATTCCATGACTGGGTGAGCGCATTTCCTATAGGCTGCCTGGCACGAATAGTGTGAGCCAGTGCTAGTTGGCCTGAGACGCCTTGCAAAACGGCCAATCACCAACGGATCTAGACACAATGCAGCACTCAGCGGCGGTATACCTGGAGCAGCACAACAAAGAGTACCATCTTTGCAAGCTGCTGAAATGCTGTCGCAGCCGTTACAACTGCCTGCCATACAGAACGCAATGTACGTATGAGTATTCAAGCATCTACGCAACTGCATTTGAGGCATCACCTTCGCAGATACAGCCTAGCCCGCTCCCACCTGAAATGCCATTTAAGGATGCCATGCCTAAAGGTATGCAACTGTTTTGTGCTTTGTTATCCGCCTTTTGGTGACGAAACTGGCTGAGCTCTTCAGTACGATCCAGAGAGTATGAGTACTACGCACGATATGGTTGGGGCCAGACCGTGTGTGTGAAGGTGCTCAATTGACATATGAAATCATCATGAGTGCAGCGACATATTCGCACACCACGAAGGGATGCTACCGCTGCCGCAGGAAAGCCAGCAAAACACATCGCAAGTGGTTTCCAGCAACGAAGTATGCTGTACACGGACAGCTTGCCGAAGTGCGTTCTTCCGGTATACTGTGTGTCATCTGCCGACTAGACATTTTTTCGTTTGAGCCTCTGGCTTGCTAATGCCTTGGTGAAACTCACGTTCTGCATCGCTCCAGCTAAGCCAAATCCAACATGCATTTACACGGACGCTTCAGCGTCACCCACCGCCAACTCGCCCTGCAGCCTCTGAAGTAGGCCTAGGAGCATTGCTGTTCCGATTAAACGTATTCTGCAAAGGGGGTTCTGCTTGCAGTCCTCAAGGACCAGTCAAACCGCAGTAAATACAGCAAATTAGGCAGGTACAAATGCCAAATCCATTGTTCCAGTCAGGCCTACAGGTGACGCTCATTCTTAGTTGCGCCAAGATCCGGGGCAGCTGCTTGCTCCTGCATCAACAGGCGACAGTCGACGGGACTGGGCCAGCTAAACCGACGGTCCACGTTGTTGTGCAGCGGGCACAGGAACTGGACACGTACCCGCGTAGCTTTGCTATCCACGTTCTCGAGTGCAATTGAGGCTCGGATACAATAAATGCAAGCGTGTCACCCGCTGCAGAATATGTGTCGTAGGGACCCAAACGTCCACATCTATATGATATGAGCCAAAACGAGCAACAGGAGAAAGACTTGCACAAAGAGCGGAAAAATACAAAGAGTGCCGCAGGTGAAAGCTTGTCTTCAACTCTCGTAATAACTCGTGCAGCAGGCGTGACAAGGCGGCACCTGTATGAAGACCTGGCGAGTGTGGTGGTTTGCTTGGCATATGTCTGAAGAGCAGCTAACTCACATTATTTCGTCATGCCATACGCGCTCGCGGAGTTTGCATCCGCAAATCAATACAGCAATTCAGGCACGTCAGTCAGATGCTTTGTACGTCTCAGTTCTCCTGGAGCGTTGCGAGTCTAGTCACCCACTGTCTGGGGATGGTCCAGAAACTAAAAGACCCCGTTCATTCTGAACGTTCGCCACAAAGCCAGAAGTGCCTTAGCTCCTAAAGTGATTCCGAGCGCAGTCGTTAGTCTGCAAGCAAGCTGATGTGGCAGGACGGTGCACACGTCAAGCGGTATCATCTGATGCGACGATTGTAACAAGCAATCAATACAATGGTGCCGATTGCAAATAAGTATTTTTCGTTTGTCTACTCAGCGTAGGCTTCAGCCTTTAAGCCTTGTGAAGCCTGCACTGCTTTGTAAGGTGAATACGCGCCGACCTCAAATACAACTTCCCCCCCCGAGAATTGCGTTCCGCGCACTAGAGACTCTTTGCCACCAAGGGTGTCTATGGCTGCCCATGGCCACCTATTTCTATCGGAGAACGCACACGTTTGTTTCGTCCTTTAGGTGTATCTATTCCTGTGTCGTCCCAGCCTACGTCTGCTCTATACCTTGCCTATTTCCTTTCACAAGAAGCTCCGGATAATCCAGCTCACCTGTTTTGCCCATGTNGCTCTATACCTTGCCTATTTCCTTTCACAAGAAGCTCCGGATAATCCAGCTCACCTGTTTTGCCCATGTGCTTGTGTAGATGTTGTTTGTAAAGGCGGGGCGTGTTACAATAATATCTACGCGTCTCCGTTATAGCCACGGAAGTGACTTCATGCGGATCACGTTTGTACTGGAGGAGAATATAGGGGACTGAATAAAGCACACCTCGTAGAGATGTGTACAGCCCCATGAGCAATGGCCACCGTATGTTCATTCCAGCCAATGGATCTTAGTCTGATGCCTTGAGTGATACAACCGAAGGAAAATAGCTGACCACTAGCTCAGGTGTTGTGCTATTGCTCTGCCACGCTTTTGCATTGATGGATGAAGCTACCTCAATGGCAGCTAGAGCCTGGCGAGTAAAACTGACCCGCCGGAGTGTAGTTATTCGCAGGCAGGCAGGGAGATGCAAATCCACACCCACTAGCTGTCGTTGCAGAAGCGCTGTGAGCACAGCCTAGCTTCACTCTTGGTCGACATCTAACAGCTACGAAAATTGCGCATTCTTGCCCACGCCTAGGCACAGCGCACAAGTTTGGTGTTCTACGAGACCGATAGCACCGAAAAGACACACCTAGGTGGCCAATATATTTAAAGGCTTGTCCAAAAGCATACTAATCGACGAGGTGGATCTGGATGCAAATTCCGATTCTCCGGTATAGCATTCTATATAGCATAACCATAAGTATGTTAGCATCTCATAAATGCATCAGTTTGCGCGTCGCACATTTATTAATTGGGTCTTTTGTGCCCGATTTCAGCCCATCATCATCCGTTGGGGACGGCTGACGCAAAGGTCAAATTGAGCTCACGTGGCTCAATCTGAACATATTCATAGGGTTCACACAGACGAAGAAGGGTATGACAGAGCAAATCGAGCAAATGCAGCATATTGACATTCGTCAACGGTGGGGAGATGCTA
>NW_024016051.1:0-2270 GCF_000499745.2 Eimeria mitis | reverse complement strand
CCGTCACAAACTATTCGATTGGCGTTCCCACCGGGATGTGCAACGATCTCTCCACACCGCGCTGCCACCCGCACCCCACTGACTGCTCGTCTCCGGCTCAAAAATACAGATTCATTACTCCTGCTCTGTATCTGTTCAGATGCTACCTTACTCAATCGTTGCAAAATCTCCTAATGGGAGACCCGGTCCCGCAAATGTAGGTGGCAATGCAGCATCATGACCCCGTCAGAATTCTGGGGGAAGGCCACTGCCAAAACGAACCGCTTGCTCTCCGTCGCAGCGTGCACATTTAAGCATAGGGATTCAGTTATTTAAACATTAGAGCCAAAGGCAACATGCACGTAGAAAAGTGGCTCATACGGGATGCATTCCATCAGCGTGCCGAACAGCCGCTGCTCACGGCGCGGCCCTCTTACTATCTGCACAGTTGTCAGTCCACGCTGCACATGCATCCTGAGCCGCACAGCGAGCCAGTACAACAGGAGAAGGCATATTAACGCTGCATGGAGATGTTTNCATGCATCCTGAGCCGCACAGCGAGCCAGTACAACAGGAGAAGGCATATTAACGCTGCATGGAGATGTTTGTACACGAAATGCATACCGCTTGTGATCTAATCTGCGTCCGTTGCAGCAGGCGTTGCGTATTGCCCTCAATTCATTCTATGCCCACGCGGAGCGCCGGTGAAACGCGGAGCGTGGGTGAAATGCTCCAGACCACTGAGACACTTCACACGCAATCGTCAATTAAAGGGCCTTTCCAAACCGGGCACAGTTGATGACCTGTACGTGGTACGAAACCTACAAACAGAGGGAAAAGCAAATCAATCGTATGTTTATGATTTACTCGTCAACTGCATTCAATGCCTTCTGGAAGCCAGCGAGTCCAGCCTGGTGATGATGCGCGCCCGCGTTGTTGACTCACTTTGTCTTCAGCGGTTGGGCATATTTCTTCAAACAGCCGAACAGAGTTGCTGCAAAGTATCAACTGCGGGATGCATGTAAGGCAATGACTAGGACAGCAGCATAAGGCGTAGCTTTCGTAAGAGTGCATATCACCGCTCACCATCGTGAGGAGTGCCAAACGCGTACGGGAAAGTTCCACGATGCACGCCTGGAAAAGAGCATAGTGAAACCTTAAACATACAAGACCGCCTTGTATCCGCACAGTCGTACAGGCGGTATACAGTCTTCGCATCGCGGCTGACCCTGACTTGCTTAACGCTGCAGCCTCATAATGTGCTGTTCAGGAATCACAAGTTATCGGTAGCACTGGTAGAGCCAAACGAACAGCAGGTGAATCCTATACATTCAAAACATGCCACCAGCTGGAGTTTGGGCATCCCCGTAAAGGAAAGTGACGCGCCGGCATTGCGCATCGCAGGCACTGGCTTCGGATCGCTATGCCGCCATGACACAAATTGGCAGTGAGGACAAGTGGTAGAAGCTGGTCCCACCAACCTGCCTGGAGGTAGTCCTGCGAGCGTTTGCTTTTACGCAAATGGAGCTTTTACGCACGGCCGACCTCAAGCTGTGCAATGCATTCCCCACATTCAACACTGCTTTAAAACATTTGTACTGCGTCGTTTCCACTACGAAGGTTGTCGTTTGATCACTAGCGGGCGACCCCAGAAACCTCTGCTGAAGTAACATGCGTACTGACTTAAGAGGGGCAACACATGATTGCAACGAAGCTACCCCATTATGCATTTCTCCTTTCCTACAGCGTCTTTTCACCACATTCGCCGAGACAAAATGCACGTGCTCTGTATGGAAACACCACCTAATCATTCACACGCACTGTTTCAGTGCCGCATGACGTGAGGATATCACACGCTCACTAGGACTTAGCTCGGCGTGTGTAACTGACAGTATTCTCGGCAAGAAGAAAAGCGAAAAGTACCACCACCACTGAGCGTGGTTGGAGCGCTCAGGAACATGTGGTAATTCAACTGACTTGTCACACGTGCCCGTAAATATCCACCTATCACTGTGCTGCGCTTGCGACAGTGCTTAGGTCCTAATTCCAAAACGCCAGGTAGTGTGGTTGGAATGTACACGGTTTTTTGATGATACGAATCACCCGCTAATCCGTCCCCAAATCTTTCTCACCCAACCCATCTGTCCCCTGTGGCTACAACAAGCCTCGCCGTACGAATTCCAGGGAAGGATATCATCATCACCAAAATTATCCAGATATTGCTGCTTTTCCAAATTAGACCCATGAGCCTGTTCAGCGAGTTTTGGAAAAAACCGCCACAACTAGGCATC
>NW_024016050.1:0-2271 GCF_000499745.2 Eimeria mitis | reverse complement strand
GCGTCAGTAAGCGGATTTGTCACCACCAATCTAATTGTTAACATTCCGGAAATGGGGGCGATGCACACTCACTGCACTCCAGTGACCACGGAATCTCTCCCAGCATTGCGGTGGCTTCATTTAATGCAACCAGCTCAACCACTCATGAAAATTCACGAGCCCTTCACGAAGACTGCAGTTTAGCAAAAGCACTCCTCCAGAAGGAAGCATGCTGCTTGTTACCAATGGTTGAGTCGCCTTTGCTTAAAAGTAAAACTGAAAACTGTTTGCGAGAGGAAGTGCACGTCTCACAAAATCCCTTAGTTCCCCGAGCTAATAGGTGTGCCGTACTTCGCGTAAAGCAAGACGCTTACCGACTATTCGCTCAAAGCAGCATTAAGGTGTGTTTCCAGCCTCCAGCGACAAGAGCTTGGAATAGTCGTTCTGCTCCAAAATCATGTGCAGCGTCATTCCAGGAAGTCTAGCTCCATATCCACGACCCCAGAAGGCGCAGACAACCAGTAGTATGCGCCTTGCGCGGATCGCCAGGAAGGTACAACAAGCATCTCTTATTTCAAGCAAATCTTGCGCGCAGCACTTATGCTGCACCCGCACGCCAAAATATTGCCAGCAAAGCAGCAGTGCTGCGAGCACGGTTCTTACCCCGTAGTCTAAACAGAACTTCCAAGAAATTCCAGATGTGGCAGGACCTAACACGCATACTGCGCTGCAGTAAAGAACTCTAGGCACGTCCAGGTACCGACCACAGGGCTGAAGGGGATCACGGACTAGCGTTTGCCTACTCGTTGGGAAGCGGCAACCGGAAGCACGGTATGTCGAAAAGCCAACATTGCGTTACTATAGTTATATTTTGCCCCCACAATTAAATATGCACTCCACAGGTACCATCCTGATGGCAAAAGCCTCTTAACCCCTGCGAGTTTTTCTTGCTGCTCAGTTACTGCGAGCCCTTTGCAAAATCCAGGAAAACCCTCACGAAAGTAGCAATTGAGAAAAGCAATTCTGCATAATTGGGCACGAATTCTCGGGGACGCCATCGAACCCACTTTCTGCACATGCGTTACACCTCTTCATCTACTAAAGACTGCCCGGCAAGAATGCCCAAAGCAATTTTCGTATCATTCAGCGACGAAGGTTGCTCACTTCCGTCGCACCTGTGGAATGACCTTCCGTGGAGATTCGTTCCGTATCCGCTCTCCGACAGGTGTCCTTAAAGCACAGCAGCCGCCTTAGCAGTGAGGCAACTCACGTGGCGATGGCAGACTTCAGACTCACCTCACAGGTAATTGATGCTTACTTTGCATCAGGTGCTCCAACGCACAGGCGCATTTCACGTCAAGCAACAAACGCACTGACTGTCCACGCAAGACACATCCAAGTCTCATTCGGCATTTTCGAGCATTGATGTGCGTTGAAAAATGTAATAATATCCAGACACTCGCCATGTCAGCACCCCTACAGACTTATATCCCTCGTACTGTCGTGGGAGGCAGCATATTGGGTTTTAGCCGCCAATTTACCGGCATACACATACAAATGTCGAGCGCAACCATCCTACCTCCAAAGGATCTCAGGAAGTGTAAACCGGTTTAGTATGCTTTCTAAACAGCAGATTGGGGCCTCCATCTCCCTCAAAGCACTCCTACTACAACAACTTGGCCTGGAACGCCTGGGAGGGCCGCCGGTTAAGAGCACCCAGGACAGATGTCCGACCGCTCATCTGGCCTGCACGTTCAGAAGCACCTGTATAATGACGATTTTTCACGTAAAGGCGGCTTGGTCAAAGCCTAAAGGACCCGCCTCCTAGGAGAGCGCCAACCGTTCTAGGGAAAAGTGTCTGCATCATGCAGAGTTGAAAATGCCCCCACAGGCCGTCCGGCCGGCCCTTGCAACCACCCAGTATCATTTAGGTGCACAAAAGACAAGATATGACGTAGCCCATGCAGAACAACACAGATTCCTACCACCGAAAACACCCTCCTCTGCCAGAGAGTCGCGCTTGTAAAGGGAACTCGAAATGTGCGTTCCAGCAGCAAAGACGCATACAAAAACTCGGTGGCAGCACGCCAAACGCTGTTTAGTCCTATGACTGCCTTCGGAGTAAGCATATTCTGGAGACCGTGTCGCACCCAACAGCCATCCGCCAAGCACGCACACTCAGACACACTCACACCCACCCACCCACACCCACCTACCCACCTACCCACCCGCCCACGCCCACATCCATACACACACACAAACACCCACCTACCCACCAACAACCCGCCCACA
>NW_024016049.1:0-2272 GCF_000499745.2 Eimeria mitis | reverse complement strand
TTTGTTTTGCTTCTTGAGGCGCAAAGGGGCAGAGATTCAAACTAAAGAAGTGGTCAGTTGCAGCTACCGTTATGGAAAGCGTCGTTAGCTAGAGGTAGCAGCCACAAGCAACGGCTTGAAAGAGCAAAGTTCTACGCGCTGGATTTGACGCTTCCAGAGGAGTATCCTTACCGGAGCTATCCTGTTGCAACCTAAGAGAACTTGCGTCCCATATTGCAACCTGCAGACGGCATGGACACTGTGCATGCTAATATCGTAGCCCAAGGCGCACTGCGTTTGCAAAAGGTTCATTGCCAGACAGACTGCGGAGGTTCCATACCCAGAACGCTGCAGCGCTAGCCAGATCTAGTTGGTGCCCAAGCAACGTTTAGGTTGCTGTGCCGGTATTCGACCTATTGCCCGCCATTAGCTGTCTCACCTGCCCGTTGAGCAAGCCGGCAGCCAAATATAGCCTATTTTGCGCAGCTGGGACGAAACAAAATGTTGTGACTTCCTACACGCAAATCACCTCCAATGGGACAGCAAAATACACACTGAGCTGAGCATGCAAAATCATTTCCCCTTGAAAACACAAAAATCGAAAGCTTCTTATTTAGCTGGCATTTATCACGGCAAAATAGCTCTCGACGGCGGCACGGGAGCCGTACATCTCGCCCTGCAAGTTGTGCAGGTGAACAGCTGTGTATCTCTGCCGCTTGCTGGTTTGCTGTCTCTATGTGTGTGTAAAGGGTGCACGTTCTCCAGGCGTACTGCACCAGGCGGAAGTACTGGCGTATGTGAAACGTCTAGTGCGAACCTATGATCATTACTCGGCGTGGGAGGTGAAAGCTGGTTTCAACAGTGGGTGTATTGCCACGTACTACTCTACAGGATATGTAAAACGTCGTGGGCACCGAAAACTTGCCATTTAAGCTGTAGAGAATGCCTCAGGGTGGCTACAAGTATTTGCTGGTGTCTTACAGAAGGAGCAACAAACAGTTGCTGGGGAACAAGCGGATTTTCAAGAGACCAAATGAGGATAACAGACTTTGACGAACGAGAAGGAGCATCCACGCGTTCATCGAAGGATGCAGTGTCCATTGCGGCGCATGCTATCAGCTTTTCTGACCTATTCGCATAAAGTGTTCATTTCTTAGAACTTGAAACATTCAGCGAGTTAGTGAATCGTGTTTTTGATCGCAACGATTAAATTTTATTACTGGCGGGGGCGCGGGGTAGGTGGGAGGGAGTGCAAGCAGAAAACGCTGCTGCCGTACTCAGGAATCCATCGGATGTACGAAATGAGCTTGTTTTTTGAGTGGGAGAGATCAGTGAATGTGAATGCCTCTTTCAGACCCTCTTCGGTTTCCAGTTGCAGTGCTGTGCCAGCAGCACCTTCCATGTGTAGCATGTCGTTCTTTAGGATGTCTACGGTTTCGTTATGCTGCAAAGCTTCCTCTACCCTACAAAAAACGATCAAACCAGTAATAGCTGGCAAAATTGCCGCAAGACGCAGTAAGAGCCACAGTAAAGCAGCTAGCCTGACGTTTGCAAGTTATTTAGATCTGAATTTCGTCAGAAGCTTACATGTCAGCCACTTTAGAGAAGAAAGCCTGAAAGCCCTTGCGGGATGCCGCATTTGAGAGTCCTACTCCCTTCTGAGGCAGTGACATACAGCTGTTAGATGCTGCGCACCGTTCACGTTGCTACTGCAGGCTTATATAGAGGCTTAGATACAGGCGGAAGTTGAGCATGCCATAGCTAACAGAGCATTTGACTCTTCAGTCTGCTTCAAGTTGAGTTCCTATTCATTCACCATGGAAGAGGTTGCGAGAGAAGGGTAGCGTGCTTCTGTGAAAGGCTTTATGTACCGTAAGTGTACTTGAGTCGTGCTGTATCTCTACGTTCTTCGTTGCTTCTCCTGCCGCTTGGGACCATGCATCTTTCATTTCGGGGACTGCCTGGACGCCAAAGTCAAGTTCTTGTCTCACATCGACGCAGAGCGAATCCTGAGTATCAGCATGGTCGGCACGCGCTCCAAAGCAGCACCGTTTGGAGTCTCATTGAAACTGCTGCAAAGCTCTGGCATCCTGAGGGAGCCATGGTAGAGTGCAACCTAGAAGGGATGTATGAGGGAGCAAGGGTTATGCTAACGACGGGACTGTGCCGACCGACTTTGCGCGTCTTGAGGGACAGCACACGATCAGCAAATGGCTGGTAGGTAGCAGAGGCTCCCAGGGTTTCTGCCTTCTTGACAAATGTCTGTTTTATTAGTGGACGTTTTGGCCTTATT
>NW_024016048.1:0-2273 GCF_000499745.2 Eimeria mitis | reverse complement strand
TCCGTCCCCGTGACAATTTACGGAGTTCCCGAGGGAAGAGTTATACTCGTAGCCTTTGGCATGCACACTAGGATATAGAGCAACCGCAGACGTGGGGCATCTTGCTTCGGTTTAAAGGGGTACTGGCTAGGTCGATTGGGGCACCACTAACAAAGAAAATCAGATCTCGCTACGGCCTGGTCAGTCGTAAGCACAGCTGTCGGAGTTGGTTGCCTGTCTCGACGTGAGCCTTTGCGACATTCGGTTTCGTTTTCCCGCAGGACGTATGCATGGGGAAGGCGAAGCTGTCAGCGCACGCGCAATCTTCGCCGTGACATTCCGTGGTGGAAACGCCATACACTGCAGTTTGTTTACAGAGCTTTAGAGACGCAAAGACTCGGTTTCTTTTTGAATTGCTCACAAAGGCAGTGCTCCAATTGCTAAGGATTTAAAATTTCCACTTCAGAAAAGCCGCTCATGAACTGCAAAAGTTAACTCCCTTTAAGCAGCTGCATAGGGTAGTTTTCAAGGGCGTGGTCTTTCCGTCTGTAGCTCAAGGCGGGCACAACCATGGCTCGATTTCGTCTGTGATTCATGAGGAGATTGACGCTGGCTGTTTCACATAACACACTGTAAAGTCATTCGCAAGCATATAGGGTACTGATTTTGATAGTGAAGTGAGGCTTGCCCTAGTGCGCCTGCAAGACCTCACATGCTGAAATATTTGTGCGTGACAGCGCTCGTCATTGCACTGTTTGTTCGCGCATTCCATATCCACAACTTAAGCGCGTACGCCACTCGTCCGTGCACATTAAACAAAAGCCACCTGGCTGCATGAGCACTGGCATGCAGGACACGGTTGCCGTGGAACGCTCATATTAGGTCGCTAATCGAACTTCCGCTCTCGCCAGTGCAAATCATTTGCTTCTAACTTTGACCCAACGACTGAGAAATATGGTAAGGGTCCAGGCAAAGGGCACACTCGAAGTCACTGGGAGTTGGACCGGAGTCAGCTGTTTGTATGGTTTGTTTGCTCATATGGGCGCATATCCTTACAGACAGCTGGGAAGCCTGTATGGGCGCGTAGATTAGGATTCGCTGATGGGAATGAGAATGTATCATGTGGTTGCTAAGGGACTGGCTATGCAGCAAGACGTTATGTAAGTTCTTGCTTCGTCCGTCGATTGGAGTTCATGCGGCAAGTTCGGACTTCTAGTTGCTCCTAGAAGGCGTGTCCCTAACGCATGCTGTCCTCATTAGATTGTGCCTTCACGGTGGTTGGTCATGTAATGGCGGCATATGTTTCTACACGTGAGCACTATTTAGCAAGCCGGCATGTGTGCTTTAGAGTGAGCCAGGTTCTGTGCAAACGCTGATACCCTGACTGCTGAATCAACTGGAAGGATCGGTTTTCGATTTAAACAGACTGTAGCAAGCCCGTATTTGCCTATACAATTCTATATATATGCAGATAGCGACGGTGCAGCTGTCGTGATGTCGTGCTGGACGTCAGGAAGGCGCTAGGGCCTGATGGTACGAGGGCGCTAGGGCCTGATGGCCTGATGGCAGGTATCTATTTGATGGTGTGTCAAGAAAGTATGCGTAGTACACAAAGATGCAACATTTCTGTACCTTGAGGTGGTGCCATGGCAAGTTTTTCTTGCGAGGCAACCTAATGTTGCAACTTCTGAAATTGCATAGGTTGTTTATTTTGTCATGGCGAGCAAACGTGCGGATTTCTTTGGAACTAGACTAGCTCTGGATGAGCACGAAATACATAATTGCTTTGAGATTTGCAGTTCGCGTATTTGGAAATTATTGGAAAGGTTGCTAAATATGCAGTGTCTATGCCGCCTGAGTTTGAAATGCTGAAAAGGCGGATTTTACTAGTCCATGGTATATTAGGTTGCGTGGCAGCACTCCACTAGTGCCTCTGTCTTTGCTGATGCACGGCAGAGCTTGCGAGCCTTCGAATGTTCCACGACTTCGAGCGAGCGCTTGCAAGAACGACTTGCCTTCCCATCCTTACGAACGTGCTGCTGTAGCGTCAGACGCAGGAAGGAAGCTCGTAGATGGGCTGATGGATATCTCGGCCACCACTAAACACAAAATATCCAGGTTTGGGACATCGAACGCCACTCGCAACACACAGGAAAATTCAGTTTTTGTGGTGACTTGATTTGCCAGGTCAGTCAGGGGCGGTTTCAAGCCACTGTAGTCAGGCACGCGTGCGTTAGTTGACTTGAACATTGCACGTTGAGTCGTCAGTCGACGCTGCAAGGCGTGAAAACAAG
>NW_024016047.1:0-2273 GCF_000499745.2 Eimeria mitis | reverse complement strand
TATATATATATATATATATATATATATATATATATATATATGTATATATGTATATACTTCAGGCCATCAAAGGAGTATCCTCTGTGGCCATCTTCGGGGTTGCTAGCGGGTTGTTTCCGCTGTCTGTGGAGGCTTCATCTAAGTTTTTGAAATCATCAGGCGACATTCTTTCTCTGCCTGTTCCTCCACTTTTTAATACTCTATAATACGAGAGAAATACAACCATGGCAACAGAATTCAGAAGAAAGTGTAACGTCGTCATAATAAACTGAAACACGCTAGGGGCCCCCGATGCTGCATTGGCTATCAGCTCCCCTGCATCGCATACCATCGTAATGATAGCAACGATCAAAACTACCAGCACGAATCTATGAGACTTGGTGATAGTTGAGAGAACACCCAACGCGCCGGCAATGATAGTGAAGGACGAAGAGAAGAAGTTGAAAGCTGCAACAGAATCCGAGCCCCCTTGTGTGGCATTTCTTCTCATCACGGCGCAAAGCTCAACAGTTGAGCTCAGCATATTGTATAGAGAAAATATCACAACGCAGGCGGCCAGGTTAAAGGGGCCGATGCCCTTGATGTTGCAGTTGCACTTCACCATTTTGTACGAATCTCCGCGAGAGTATCAACACAGAAAACCTACACAAGTTGTAGGTGATGGGGCCTCAGAAATCACAAATAATAATTTAAGAAAAAAGTTCAGCTTTTCGTGAAAACTCAGCAGAGACTTGTGTCGGTCGTCCGCCGCCGTCTCGGTTATAAGGAAGCCCCCCACGCGCCACTGAACAATATCGACATCGATAGAACCGAAATTGAATACTTTTCAAATATAAACCGAAAACAAAATAATAAATCTCGTGAATACACTCCGCAATATCCTCCTTCGAGACGACGGAAGGTGCAATCGCTGCCCGGTAGCCCGCAGCCGACAGAACCTGCACGGTGCTGCCCACTGGTCTAGTGGCCACATATGTCTCGATTATTCCCTCAATATAACTCAAAGTTCTTCAGATTCTTGAATAAAAAGAAGTTTCTAGGTTTTTTTCGCAACACAAGAGCATCAGGAGGAGGTGGAGGCTTCCATGAATGCAGCAAGCCGCGCAGACCCGCGGGTGCCTCGAGGCAAACCGAGCAGCTTTCCAACTCAGCGAAAATTTCGGAGAGCTATACGCTTTCTTCTAGACAAAACATTTTATATTCCAATAATTAGATTCTGCAGGAACAGCCGGTTACCTCAGGTGACACAGAGAGTATACCGTTTGCTTCCTCCCGGCGCAGGCCGGAGCCGAGGTTACCGATCGAGCCGAACACCCCATTCAAAATATATAAGTAAACCACAACAGAAAGCACGAAACCAAAGCCCCCACCCTGGGTCTTGTGAACCCCAGAGCTCGTACACCACAAATATCTAAAAATGTATGCGTACTTCAGGCTTGCACTAGTGCTCCATCCCTCCTCTGTTTGTGTCCAGAAGCAACTCTGCTTCTGCTGTATGCTCTGAGCTTACCAACTCTCGAGTTGGCGGGCGTAATCCTCCATCAGGCCCATTTGTTTTAACCGTCTGCGAGTTGCTGAATTGCCGGTTCCATAGATTCCTCACCATTGCACCCGCACGCTTGGAGGGTAGATGTATGCTGAATATATATGAAGCAGTGTTACTATTTTTTACTTAATGTGAAGGTGAAGAGGAGACCAGGCTCCCTCACCTGATCTGACATCAACTCGGCTACCCCTACATATTTTTTCTCCGCATTCATGTAGGCTTGTACGAGGTCGCCTCTGCAGCTTGTACCTCCTTTTCGTACAAAGTCGGTTAGGTTATGTTTGGCTGGGCCTACGTCTGCATCTGAGTGCTCTCCTGTCTCAACCTCCCTCTTAAACCTGCTGTGTTTCTGTGCAAGCAAGCAGGCATTGACGGTTTCGCTTATGGTATTTAACTGTACAGCTGGGGTACTGCCTAGCCACGTGTACTGCGCGGCTCTCTAACAGAGCTGTATTGCACCTGAAGCAAAGCTTTGTTATAGTTGCTGTGATTCTCTGCCGGAAGAGAGATAGTGCAGGCTTGGGGGGACATCCAGAGCCCAGGAGAACAGTTTTTCCTTTCTTTTCAGAATATGTCAAGTAGTTTTGGGGTGCCTTCACAATTGCTTATTAGCTGTTCTCACCTCTTTCTAAATAGCAACTTAGAAAACAGGACAACCAGTGCAGAGATGAGACCCCGTTAAGTGAAAGTTGTGGTCGTTTTCCTATGCACCACATTGGAGAGAAGC
>NW_024016046.1:0-2277 GCF_000499745.2 Eimeria mitis | reverse complement strand
AAAGTGAGTCGTTTTGTTGCTCTTTCATTCCTTTTTCTTCTGTTGCTACAACAGAAGCATAAGCAGCAGCAGAAGCAGCAACACCACCTGCAGAATCCACAGCAGCGTCAGCAGCACCGATCGAAACACCAACAGCAGCAGCTTCCTTCCTCGCATGTGTATTTGGCCTCCATATAACTCGTCTCAACACAAAACCCAGTCCACCTATCAGATAGAGACTACTAGAAAGGGGTGAAACGAGCCTGGCTGTCTTCAGTCATTGGTGGATGGGCGATGAGTTGTGTGTAGGGTTTGTATGAACGTGTTGCTTTCTGCTCATGGCTTGTATTTGCATCTGTCTGCTTCGAGCAGAAAGACAACCCGTGTGCTTCCTCGCCTGGCCGAATGCTTGTGTGTCTGTGTGTGGCGTTTCTGCTGCTTCAGGGGTTTCAAATATGGACGGACTTGGCGCCCGCGGTGCAGCAGCAGCCGAACCTTATGTTCGCTAAGTGCGTGGTGCAGGCGGGGTCAACTCCCGAGATGCTGCAGGTGCAGCAGGTAGAGCCCGCGGGTAACAATGAGACTTTCTCTGTGCCGCATGCACACGCATGGAATACGAACTCTTCTATTGATCCTATGACATATGGCGATATCGGCATGCTGCCACACACCAACATTCCCTGTGTATTAGATTTCTTACGTTATCGTTACATGAGAAACCAGATATATACTTGTGCAGATCCTCTTGTTGTTGCTATTAACCCCTTTAAAGACCTAGGAAACACCACAAAGGAATGGATCTGTAAATACAGAGATACTGATGACTACACTAAACTACCACCCCACGTCTTCTACACTGCACGTGTTGCTCTCGATAACCTCCATGGCGTCAACAAATCACAAACCATCATCGTATCCGGTAAAGCCGCCCCCTCACCTCATGCATGCAGCAGTTCAACACAAACAAACTGCCTGGGGTTTCTGTTGCTTCTGTCGCATTCTGCTGCATGCATCTTCTCTTCTTTCTGGCGGGTTTATGGTTTAGGGTTTAGGGTTTAGGGTTTCGGGGTCTGTTTTCTATTTCTACTCCAACCGGCTACAAAAGCAGCAGCACCAGAAACTTCTTGACCGTGTGTATCCTTCATGCGTTCGATGTTGTTTTATTTCTCCTGCAACTGCTGGTGTTTCTTCTCTGTTTCTGCGCGAGTTATGTTGCTGCATTTGTACTGACTGCGCTGCTGCTGCTGCTGCTGCTGTTGCTGTTGCTGTTGGTGGGTGCAGGCGAGTCGGGTGCTGGTAAGACGGAAGCTACGAAGCAGATAATGAGATATTTCGCTGCTGCGAAGGGGGGGGCGATGGACATGCGTATTCAGAACGCTATCATGGCAGCTAACCCAGTGTTGGAGGCGTTCGGTAACGCCAAGACTATCCGTAACAACAACTCTTCTCGTTTCGGGCGTTTCATGCAGCTTGATGTAGCAAAGGAGGGGGGTATTCGCTATGGTAGTGTTGTTGCGTTTCTGCTTGAGAAATCGCGTGTTCTCACCCAAGACGAACAGGAACGTTCGTACCATATCTTCTACCAGCTGTGCAAGGGGGCTGACGCAAGCATGCGTGAACGTTTCCACCTGCTTTCTCTGGACCAGTACACATACATCAACCCCAAGTGCTTCGATGTGCCCGGCATTGACGACTTAGCCGACTACAAGGAAGTCTGCGATGCGTTCAAGTCCATGGCCCTCACAGACGAGCAGGTTGACTCAGTGTGGAGCGTTGTAGCCGGAGTGTTGTTGCTTGGAAACGTGCAGATCACCGCGACAAAGCAGGGCGGCATGGATGATGCTGCTGCTATTGAAGGCGCGAATCTCCAGCTTTTCAAGGAAGCTTGCGGTCTGCTTTTCATCGACCCAGATGAAGTAATGAGGGAACTGACAACAAAAGTCACATACGCCGGTGGGCAGAGAGTGGAAAGCCGCTGGAGACAAGAAGACGGTGACATGCTCAAATCTTCCTTAGCGAAAGCAATGTACGACAAACTTTTCCTGTGGATCATCAGTGAACTGAACAAGTCCATCAAGCCACCAGAGGGATTCAAGAACTTCCTTGGTATGCTTGATATCTTCGGGTTCGAGGTATTCAAGAACAACTCTCTTGAGCAGTTCTTCATCAACGTTACAAACGAAATGTTGCAGAAAAACTTCGTCGATATCGTCTTCACGAGGGAGGCGAAGCTGTACAAAGAAGAAAACGTTTCAACAGCTGAACTGGTATACACATCGAACGCAGACGTCATCAATC
>NW_024016045.1:0-2282 GCF_000499745.2 Eimeria mitis | reverse complement strand
GCATGCAGTTCGCAAGTTGACCCTGGATATGTGCTGGAGCCAAACTACCCTGCAGATGTCACTGCTTTTTTTGTCCGTCGCCTACGGCTGCATTGATCTGAGGTAAAATGCATTCAAACGTAGTCTTAGTCCTGGGGGGCACCCATATATTCGCATTCTCAGGGTATTTGCCGTGGAGCGCAGAATATTGCTGAAACTTTGCATGAGCTTCCCGAATATATTAGGCACCGTGTACCGCCTGGAGCGCGTGTCCCGCCGGCCTTAGACGCCATGAAACGAATCGGCAGTCCAGGCATATGCATATTGCCTCTGCTGGCACTGTCAAGGAGCATGCCACCGCCTGTCTTGGCGCTCTGGAGCACCTCACTTGCAGGTTGTACGTTGGACGTCTTGGCAGCCACACGCAAGTGTCCAGCGCCTCCTTGTGTGTTGGCAGGCATCCACGGTGAGCTTGGGTACTTGCAGAGGCTGGCGGATGATGCAGTGCACTCTGCGTCGGCTTCGGTAGCGTAAGATGCAGTGCAGTGCTCAACCAGTTTTTGGAACGTCATTTGGCATTTGGAGAGGGTCCCATGTAAAACTGCTGTTTAGCGCTGACATCTCTATGGGGTGAAATGTTTCAAGCGTTCACATCCAGGCACTGCTCTAACGGGGCAATGATCTAAGTGGGGCGGATACGAGTTTCAGGTGCGTTGATCTGTCTAATCTACTGAACAGGAGGCAGCTTGCTGTGTCAGCATGGCCGCACTTCACCTCTCTGCCTTCCGCGAACAGGTCAACGGATGGCGGAATCATAAGCCCTGTTTTCGCCTTGTCGGCGCCTCAGTTCTGGCCGTTGACGCATGGAAACAACCGCCAACCGTTGTTTACTTGCATACAACGGTAACGCTGACGTGGCCACTCGTTTGACTTGCAGGCGGTGCGCATTTTGCTGAGAATTACGCTTGCTAAGCGCGCGAGGGTCCGCTTCCACTGGTAGTCTGGTTTTAGTTTTTGCGTGTTGCAGAAGGGTGCAGCATTCNGCGCGCGAGGGTCCGCTTCCACTGGTAGTCTGGTTTTAGTTTTTGCGTGTTGCAGAAGGGTGCAGCATTCAATGTTTGATGCATTCTTAAGTTACGTGTCCGCTGCGA
The DNA here is from genome assembly GCF_000499745.2 of Eimeria mitis. NCBI lineage: Eukaryota > Apicomplexa > Conoidasida > Eucoccidiorida > Eimeriidae > Eimeria > Eimeria mitis. The sequence continues at coordinate 1,152 of NW_024016045.1, read as the reverse complement.
AGCTCAGCTCGTATCGGAATGCTCTGCTGGTCACTGCGTGCCCGTTGTACTGCAAACTTGAACGCCCAGTGGTACGTTGCACAGTTGGTTGTTTGTGGTATTTGCATCTGGGTGCACTTTTGTGTTTGCGGGAGATATGCAAAGCGTCGATGTAGCGTCCAAATATTAAAGGGAGTGCGCGTTATGTAGATAGTGCTGCGATGCAGTCAGCGTGCACCTCTGCAGAATCGTTTATACCCCATGTATGCTTGCCCATTCGGCAATGCTGCTGTGACTGAATGTTGGCTTTTGTCGGCCTTAAGCATATCAAGGATCGGCAGATACAAGTGTTGAGCAAAAACGATTCGCCGAGTGCAAGAAGTGAAGAAAGTGTCATCCTCTGACCCTCCTATGTATCAATTTGCTGCCTCTCCGGCGTCCTGACACACCCAACGGTCATTTGGCGGTTTACACTGCTGCGTGTAGCCGCCTGCTTGGGTAAGGAGGTTGCGTACAGACCGTATAAATAACTCAATGCTGGTGGAGCACTGCGTGAGCAAAGAGATCTGGTGAACCCAGAAAGTTTCCTCAGGGATCTCCGTGAACAGATGGCGGAACCAAAGGGTCCACTGCCTAATGTTATCCACATCTTTGTCTGTAGTGCGGAAGGCTTAGAAGTGTATTTGGTCCACATTGTGCTCACCCGCTTAGTAAGGAAGCGTTTGCCGTCGAATGGCTATAACGGGTTAGCCTTTAGGAATGCTTGGTATGCCAACAGGACGTGCGTGGCCTTCCGGCCTCGGCGTTCGCCACAGCGTGTATTGTTTTGGTAAACGTGCTGTCCAGCACATTAGTGAGGAGTGCATACTGTAGCCATAATGCGCACAACCTATAACCGGGCTCACCGTACTTTGTCAAGTGGCGCTGCCGCATCCAGTTCGCAAACTGACACTGGACGTGTTTTGCAGCCCAACAACTATCCTGCCGATCTCACTGCCTTTTCTGTGCGTCGCCTACGCCTGCGTTGCTGTATGAGGTAAAATGCATTCACACGCAGTCTTCGCCGTGGGGGGCACCAATGTATTCGCGTTCTGAGGGTATTCGCCGTGGTGCGCATCATCGTGCTGCAGTTTTGCATGCGCTGCTTCAATAGATTAGGCGACGTCCACCGCC
>NW_024016044.1:0-2284 GCF_000499745.2 Eimeria mitis | reverse complement strand
ATCGCTGCGCTGTTGACTGACACCTTAAAGGAGCATCCCGATGCGTGGAGAACCTGATGTAGCCCCCTTCCCGGATTCGGCTGCATCGCGGCCTCAGCTGACATTGCCACGCTGGCTTGCTTCATTTCTCAACCACAGCAAAGCTCCCCTGCGACCCCCAAGGAAGCTAGAACACTATCCACCTGGCTGCATGCACACGTCCATCAATTCCTGCGCAGAAATAGTACTAGGGGCTCCCGAATTAACGGCATCTCACTCAACCTTCTTGTTCCCTGTTGCTGCAGCACGTCCAACATTATGGGTCTCACCATCATACAAATAAGGACAATATTGTCTATCTAAATTAATGCCATATATATGTTCCTCTCCCGTATACAAATCAATGTCATATGTACCTCTCTTGCTCTAGTACTGATTGCTGACTCCCGTCACACTTCAGCAGCATGGGGACAATTGCGTGTGCCTTGCTATGAAACGTACGCTCTGCGTTGTGCCATGCATCCACATTGCGGAAAGCAAGTGCACGTGCCTTTCATGTCCCAATTGGTGAAATGTGACGGCATTTATCATCCATCTCGTCAACATGAGCGAGCGCGTACTCCCTAAACGTCACAGAACTGGCTCGCAGCAAACCGTAAGGTTGCCCATCTTAGCGCTGGTGCAACCGTACAGAAAGTTGTCCGACAGCCCTTGCAGCCTCATATTGCAGGTCGGCAAGCGCCGCGAAGGCTTCGGCAATATCCTTCTGCAGACTGCTCCACGTGGTCAGTGATCGCCAAGTCGATGCACGCATCCTCCGCATAAGCGGTGCTTATCGGGGTAACTTGTTGCAACGAGACTGCAAATACGTTCCGTTGATGTTTGCTACGTTTTGATGATAATTGTCATTGATTTTGGCTGTTTATGAAGATGATGGGAGGATACAATGCTGCGTCAGCGCACGCTCTAATTTTTGTGCGAAATCTCGGAAACGTTTTCCCAAAGGCATTTGCTTCGACTTCGCCCTGCTTTACGGCCACTGCCTACAGTTCACATGCGCCCTCGACCGGCCTCGCCGTAGACTCAAACTCCAAAGCGCCAAACCCTAGATCAGTGTGCAAGCACCACGCAAAACCAGTACAAATGCACTAACCATTCACATTGTGCGCTATCCTAGGCCTATGGCGCTGTACAGCTCCTGCAGCGCTACGTTCGCTCCACTACTCTGTCGCGGCAGCAGCAAGACACAGACGTTTGACTCTTCAAACGCTTCACCGAACGAAAGCAAACATCTCGCAAAGGGCCGTCGCTTCAAATCAAAATGAGCAGCCTTACAAACTGCAATCAATTTTTTTAAGACAATTTGTTGTCCAGGGAGTCGCCATCACACACGTGCAGACACACTCTCTGGAGCCCACCATTCTAGTGCACAGTCGCTTAAACCACCTCCGCGCCACACGCAATGCCGACGACACCCGCTGTCCGCCCTATGCTCTCGAAAGCGCGTGTGCGGATGAAATGGCGAATTCGGTATGAACGAAACTCAAGGCCTGCCTGCGAAGGGGCACGCAACTGAAGCAGGTTCAAGAAGGTAGCCACTTCCTTCCATGCCATCATCGATGCGCATTGTACTGCTCGACTGGTGCGAAAACACGCAAACGCCTACTACTACTACTAAATATATAATGCTCACTTCCTGTACAAAGTACCGAATGTTCAAAGCAGAAACGTTTCANCTAAATATATAATGCTCACTTCCTGTACAAAGTACCGAATGTTCAAAGCAGAAACGTTTCATCCTGAGGTGTTGAGCAACTCGGCAAACTGTATAGGTCTCTTTCGTAGCCCCAGTACAGTTCACGATTCTAACGAGCCGCTGCACTTATTTTTATCCTACGCAGCCACGTGAACGCAAATATTCGGCATGGCATAGAGCCAACACGCTGGGATAAAAGGGTGAATTAAATGCTGAGGAAGAATGGTCCCCTTCCACGCTGGCGCCTAATCGGCAAGTAGCATGGATGTCAAACTTCATGACACGTCAAACGCGAAGCGGATATATGGCTCGTCGTTCATTCGCTTCTAAATGTTTGAGGTGCTTAGAATCTCGCCAACGGTAGATGCGCCGATGCATATTCACCTTTCAGCAACTTCCAACCCACGCAATTCGGAGGGTGTCTGATATGCGCGCATGTACTGTTTGCTTGCGCTTCCCTCTCCCAAACAGGCCCCCTTTCATCCCGCGTACGCAGCAACACCGATTGGCGTTCAACCCTCGGAGCTAGCATTAAAGAAGAGAGCTGAC
>NW_024016043.1:0-2287 GCF_000499745.2 Eimeria mitis | reverse complement strand
ACACCAACAAGTCAAGTTGCCGGGATACAAACAATAACAGAGGCACGGGCATGAATACGGACCGTGGCAGTCAACACAGAGACAGAAACACGCGGATAGAAGAACGAAATTGTGTACAGCCACAGGTAGAAACAGAGGAGAGACAGGCAGACGGCACCAGGCAAAAGGTGAGGAAGAAATGCGGGCAACAACAGACAGCAAAGTGTCTCTATCCTTCTGGGTGTGTGTCTCTTCGATAAGAGACAGTACATTCAAAAAAAAAGATTGGAGCAGCATTTTTTGTTTACGGTAGTCTAAAATGTATGCCGATAGCCTAATAGCAACAGAAGATATGAGGAGGAGACATTTTGCCGGCTGTCTGTTCCAGTGAACGCCTTCTTTCACTTTCGGCACTTTTTGACTTCATCCCACGTATCGGTATGCATGGTAAATGTCCTTTTTACGAAAAGGATTGGATGGTTGCCTTTGTTTTTGGTTGTGAAGACTGGGTTTGATCGCACTTGCGATGTGGTACTGCCTATGTTTGCAAGAAACTGAAGCCTTAAGTATAGCACTGTACGAATTGAGGTACAGTTTAAGCAGTTTGTGGGATAGTGCCCTTACCAGATTCGCTGGCGCCGACTGCATTATAGTAGCAGCTTCCAGCTGCACTGCATAGAACTTGTGATGCGCAGGAACTCCAGAGTGCTGCAAAGCTGCAGAAGGCGCTCTGCTCTCTCCTGAGTGCGATTCCCTCTGGAAGCTTTTAGAAGGGAGAAATAGGCCTTGCGACTTCACATCTTTTCCACCTCCGCATTTTGCTTTTGGCTCTAAGAGCCCTTCATTCCCACTCCGCTCATGCGTCGATATTTCGTAGTGCAGGCGCATCAAGGCTCCTATTGTAGAGTCTGCTGTTGAAGGGGAGGTGAACAGGGATATTCAACGATCCGGCTTACGCTAGAACCCTCCTCTTCAGAAACAGGCCCTCTCAGGGCCTGTTTCTAGAGAGCAGGCTTCTTGTGTTCGAAAGCTCGAGAATCGTAACTGCCAAAAGTATGCCACTCTGTAATTCTCCGCGTTAAGTAGCGTGGCATCCGCGGCTGCTTCAGGCGAAGTGTTCAGTCTCAGTAAGCAATATCAGTACCTCTAGAGTGCTGACGCATCTTGCCGTGCTGCAAAACAAGAGAATTCACAGAGGTGAGATGCACTAAAGCTACCGATGAATGCAGCCAGCAGTAAACAGTCGAGTTTAGTTGCCTTAACAACAGTTGAAGGGAGTGTAAGTATAAACAGAGGACCTTCCTGAACGCATGACACCCACAGTTGGCTAGTGGTATCCTAGTCCGCGCGAAGCCACCCGCAGGTTTCCCATTTAGCCTTAAACACACATTGCACACCTTTTGTGAGCACCTGGCGCCTGTACGAAGATGCTGATCCGTATTCCACCCTAACACAGCAAGTGGAGCAGAAGTTAAATTATTGGAGCAGCCAGCTGCCGCGTTCACCCAAGAATCCTATTTGTGCCCTTGGATTGGGTGTGCATGGAGATTATACCATACATGAAGTACGGACGGATCACAGAAAATACTAAACGTGATGCTAGGTATATCGAATGCAAACGCGGGACAAACCACAGCAGTTCATGGCCCGCTGCCAGCTTTATGGAGGCCCATTCTGCCTGTGGCAGTCGCCCAAGAGTTTGGCACAAAAATATCAAACACAGCATTCCTCAAGATGATTCGTGTCAGCTTTCTTACCTTCAGTCTAGAAAGCGCGTATGCCGTTGTGCAAGCGGTTCATTGGCACTTTGTGCATTCTCTGAGAGACAGAAGTGAGACTGAGACTTGGGCGCCTCCTTTTAAACCTGTAAGCAGTCAGGCTGAGGTTGTGTATCATGACGTGGGTGGCGTTCGTTCGTCCACACCTACTTGCGTGCAGGCTGCCCGCTGATGGCCAAGGAAGTCTTCAGCGATTGCCGACAGTGTTAATGCAGGCGCCAATAGAGCTTCGTTGCACATAAATGGCTTAGCTTTCTTCCATGGCCGGAGTGCGTTTTTAATACAACAGTGCACCCGTCAAACAGTTGCACCTCGGCATCTCGGCTCTACACGGAGACTCCTCTACCCGACCCGACATGGGATCTCGCTGCTGCGAGTTAGCCCAGGGAAGCGCTGCCGCCGTCGTAGGGGAGCGACGCCGCTACACCTCTTCGCCTTCATATGGGGTAGCAACACGAAATGCAGCAGATCCAGTAGCAGCAGGCGCAACTACTTATTCTGCAAAAAGCTGGACACGGAAGGGACCAGTT
>NW_024016042.1:0-2288 GCF_000499745.2 Eimeria mitis | reverse complement strand
TATTCACCCGTTGGTTGGCCCCACTTGATGATGCAGTGGTCATGGAGTATGTCCTGGAGCATTCCCTCTTCCAGTCCCGTCTCCCCAACGTCCGTAGTTGGGCAGAGAAAAAATTCCCTCCTAATACTACGTAGTTTACGTACACCGCAAAATACTCCGTAGGCGCAACCCCCGACCAGAATCACCCACGGCATAACTGCGACTGCTGTTGAACAAGCACTGCATAGGCTGGCTGCCCCCGTTGCTGCGGCAGCAGTTTCTCCCGCAACCGCTGCTGCTGCACCAGCAGCACCAACGGACCCAGAAGCTGTTACTACTGCGACATCAGTTGCCGTGGCCCAAGCAAATGCTGCCTCTGTCAGCTGGACGAAGAAGAAACGTGCAGCAAGTGCAATCAAAACTGGAGAACTGGCTGAAAAAAAGTAATTAACACGCACATATACATCCAAATTCGTGTTGACGAATCCCTACAAACTGGTATCCATTTTAGCGAAAAGTACACTCGAAAAACGCCGTCCACCGGAGTTACTGCTTTCAGGTGACTGAAACGAGATGCGCTGCTCCCTACAACAATGCGTGGAGACTGCTGTATTTTGCCCTTACCTGCTTTTGCGACGCTGACAAAATCATTCAAGGAATATGGCGCAATATCCCGCAATCTATCCAAAAACCCCTCTGCTTCCTCGACCGGCAGCAAAAATTTCGTTGTCCTCAGATGGTCAACGCCGAAAACCTTCACCGTCTCCCTCAGGAAACTCAGAAGATGCTGAAGGGACAAAGCCGACGCACCACGTACTGTGCCTGGTCAAGCGTATCCCCCCGCGTTCTCTACATTTTCGAGCGGCTGCATTTGTATCGGTGCACACCACACGTCTCTGAACCATCGATGTGTTTTAACATTTGTCTAAATATGTAATTGTTGATGCCTGCATGTGCATACATGTCTACAGGAAAAACAGTGTGAAGCCATATAAGAACACGCAGTGGAGCAGAACGGATACTGCGATGCAAATAAAGTGGCAAACATTTGCACTATGTGCGTACCCTGCAACGACCACACAATGGCAAGGCCTCATATGTCAAGCGGCAGTTAGAATGTATATGTGGTGCGCACTGAACCAGCCGTTACGGAGAACCAAATACAAAGCCAACACGGTCAAATATATGAGGAAAATACCAGCCAGATTCATGCAGTATTTACTGCTAACTACTGTCAGTGCTGACTCCTCTAGCGACCGCAGAATTCGTTCGCTCGTATTTACCTCAAGCGACTGGTAGCCGCTCCAGCCATGCCCTGCCTCGATCATGTAAAATTTCTCTCCACCACAAATGCGTTTGCGGTTGATGAGATATATCGCCTCATCGCCACACTGTTTTTCCAACTCTGACAAAAGAGGAACATTGTCCTGCTCCGCCTGCTGCTCCAAATCAGTAGTGGTTTCCACAACGTCTCCTGAAATTTCACCCGCTGACGGATACACGGAAGAGACCGAAATGGGGAGTTTATGTCGTGACCGACTGCTCTCCTCATCCTTGGGCGAACCACCGCTACTCAGGCTGTCTACATCATCATCTTTGTCTTCGGACAGCAGAGACTCGACTGATGAGACCATTACAATGCTTCCATGGTCTCTACTGCGGCTGCTTCTACTGCTCACGCTGCTGGCAGCACTGCCGTTGGTGCCCCTTCGAAGCATGCGGGCATGCAGGCTCCCATCTTCGCACCCGGAAATCATATCTGTTAGGAACCAGCCTTCCGACTCATTCAAGCGACTGTCGAATTCTCTGGAGGCCGTCTTCGTAGTGCACAACTCCGAAAAACTGTTGCTCGGGAAGGCTGCACGCTCAAATGAAGGCCCGTCACAAGCATTGCTGAAAGACGCCCCCTTTCTTTGTTCAGAGACATGGCTGGATGCGGCAGGGTGGGCGGTGGGTACAGACACACGGGAAGAACTGTGGTCTGCTGGTGCTGCCGTTAATGGTACCTCTTCTGCAGGTGAGGCATGTGGACCGTCTAGGAAAGAGGCAACAACCTGTGAGACCCTCGAGGCCTCATCAGCCCTCAAAGCCTTCGATAAGACTTCTCCCACTTCTTTTGCGCTGCTCAACAATGCTTGGCGCAGGCGCGTAATGTGTAACATAGCCGCCAAGGATGCCATCTTCCCGTGCGTCGAGACAGCAGGGCGAATGCGCAAAGGAATGGGACAAAGGCTGGGTCGAGTCAAGATGAACAAACTGAGAATTGCGGAACGAAGGGCAGGTGTGCTGGCAGGAACTCCCGAGGATTG
>NW_024016041.1:0-42114 GCF_000499745.2 Eimeria mitis | reverse complement strand
CGTGGAGCAGTTGCGCCGTTCGTCGGTGCTTGTCAGAGACTTGACGGTTCATATCGTGGATTGTTCTGGACGCGACGAATCAGTCTTCTTGCCTGATGACGAATGGTACAACTTCGAGCAATTGAAGACACTGCAGAGAACCGTAGGCAACAGAACCGTCGGATGATCACTATTTTCGCAGCGTTGTTTGGTCACGAGGATTTGCTCGAGGAAGGAGTCATTTTCAGGCTGGTTTTTCAACATGGGGTGAATGGGTTGTGGACGATAGTCCAACTAGTGAAGGAATCAGAAAGACATCTGTGTACGTGCGATAGGCCAGTGTATCGAAATCTGCTCAAGGACAATGGCATGTTTTATCTGGAATGGGAGGTGCATTTAAGGTGTTTAAGCAGAGGTGTTGACGCTAACGGAGAAGCACGGTTGACGGCCAGGCCACTTTTTTAAATATGTACAGCTCGTGAGTCCGGTGACTTCTGGGAGCTTCGAGGGCAGTTCACGGGGAGGCATCCAGGCATTCGAATGGTGTTTGGTGGGGTTGGGCAGGTTGTTATTCAGGTTGATGGGAATCGCAGGAGATGCTATTGGCACCGCAACATTATGCTGTATCCAGTACTGTTATCCTCATTCACATAGGCGGTGAGCATGCAGTATATCCCGCAGGACATACTTGGGTGTGACGATGTGGGGGAGTACAGATCAATTTATGTATTTGGGTGTGGTGGCACATAGGTGCGTTTGCGAATTAATTCTTTGGTCGTAAATTTCCACGGGCCAGGGAGAAGTCAATGCGGTTTCCGCTTACATGCTACTTGCACTCACCTGAAGAGAGGCAAGAGCGCATAGCGTACGCTTCGACTGAAAACCAGTAACCTCCTCACACCAGTTTCCCAAGCGCCGTGGTGTTATCTGTTGATCTGGACGGCGTGTTTGATACTGCGACCCTTTTCTATAGAAAAGTGTTGTGTAACCGGTGTCTGGTGTGCCTGTCGGGCTACTTTAGGTAGATGGGGGCACTTGAGTCGAATGAGCCTAGCACTTGCGTAGAGTGGGTAGAGGCAACACGGCAACAGCTTGAATTTTCTCAGGATAGACCGTTTGCGAATATGCGCTTGCTCCCCTCTACTGGTGCTGTAGAATAATAAGCCGGTTCCTGGATGCTGGCCGGCACCTTTGTATGATATACCTGCTTTGCAAGTGTTTGGAGCAGGGGGCAAAACAGTCCTACGTGTAGTGCAGTTGCCTTTATATTCAGATTCTCTTGGACCGTGCGCATGGTACAGGAGGTAAGTGCCATGAGATATGAGTACCAACTCCCGAAAAGTGTCGTATGCCGGAGCGACGGTTTTCTACTGCAACTGAATGACAAGGGGGACGCACCTAATTTCACTAGATCGATCCACGCGGCAACTATCCCGCTCTCAAACTGTTTTCTGGATTGACATAGCTGCATGGTTGTGCCGAGTGTGACTCTAGAGCGATTGAAGGTAACAGAATGTGCGGCAGTGTGCCTGAGGTCGGAACAGGTTTTGGAATTTGGGGTTTGCGGCATCTTTCCACTGATGTTTTAGGACTAGAGAGTACGGGATCGATAGGGACACCATTGTACACCTAATCAGTGTATTGGCCAGCACCCCAAACGTTCTGCAATAGAACATTTGAATTTTGCCATTGGGACCCATGTATATCATGTACAGGATTTAACTTTGGAGTGCCACTGAACATAGGCAACAGCTCGAAGAGACTATCGGTTACGTTGGCTATGGTGTCTGTGATTTTCTGTGGTTCTCTTTGAGAGCCTAGTGAGCCGCCCATGCGTCAGGGAATTGAGGTGGTCTGATACATTACGAGGTTCATGTAAGAGGTAATAAGAGGTAAAGAGGTACTGAGTCTGGAGCACCGAAAATACTGCTCCAGAGCCTTCCCAGTTTCGCGCGGTGCCAAAAGCCCAAGGGGTGGCAGTTTCCAAGTGCAGGGAGCATCGACCTTGACAACGATTAATATGAAAGTCTTGCGTAACTTAGTTGTTTTGCCAGGATATGGAATGCTGAGTCCTATGGCACTTATCCACCTATTCAAGGACTGTTGGAGAGGCTAGTGATTTTGCAAAAATTCATGCGGAGTCAGGATTTCCATTCGTATGTGCACTGGGAAAACTTGTAGATTTTGCAAGGACACTGAGAAGCAGCCGTGGTAGCAGCATGTGTTCCGCTACTCCGTGTTATGCAGGCAGCCCTGAGAACGCCGCAATTCCGTCTGGCTTTGCGAGTTTGCCGCAGCAAGTGCGCCGCTCGTCCTAAAGATATATATCTCTCTGTACATACCCCTACTAATGCGCATATGTAAATGCATCACAGGGCTGGTAAAAACATCAACAGCCCCCAGTGTGGGCCGCTCATGCTCAGTCTGTGCTTTACATCGAGCGTTGTTTTCAACCAAAAACGTAGCGGTACAGGTTCACGCGATGTAGCACTTGACACGAGCAATTTTATTCCATGAGCCCACTGGCACATGTTAAAGCTGTGCCAACGAAGACATAGGGACACTTTTCCAAACTGCGAGGCGACCGATGAAGCTCTCGCTTAAGTTTTTCTTATCAATATGAACCTGCCTGATGAGTATGCTAATTTCAGGGGCACGAGTTGGACTGCTCAGGCAGATCGTTAGGGTTCTGACTAACGAAGAAACGCTGGAAATGCGAATATTGCCCAAGGCGGCCGCTGCAGTTGTTGAGTGCCGGAACTGACTGATCGCGGTGCACCAAAAACGGCCAGTCTACGCTTCTCAGGTCCATCCAGTAGTGTGTCCTGAACAGCGGGGACTGCCGGTAGGCAATGCTACGCTAAGAAAATTGCTGTAAATAATGTGACTTTATTGAGACCACCGGCATAAACGGCGAGTCAGCTCAGATCAGGCTGTCTGACTCGGACCAGTGCGCGTAGTGTTTAGTGACGCCCGCATACTGCAGAGATGCCAGGTAGTTGACTGAAGATGAGATTCATGGAAAGACGAACTGTACTATTTACCAGTCGTTAGCTACACGAACTCAAGTGAAAACTAGCTGCGTCAGTCTAGGCATGTTGGAAGGGCGCTGTGGAACGCATGCAGAGCCAGCTTCCTTGTGCATCAGCAAAGACAGGAACTGCAAACGAGAGTAGCGAGCTCCTTCGGCAAAAAAGGAATAGCGGATTGACAAAGATGCGTCTTTTCGTGATTATTTCAGTATTTGAAACCCTCTGTGGGAGTGGAAGCGAGGAAGCTTGTCTTGCGGTCCGCCTCGGGGGCTTGAGTGGGTCGGCGAGTTGCGTTCGTCCTGAACGTGGCGACCACGTGCCATCTCTACACTTCCAGTTTTCTTTTAAACCAAAGGAACTGGTAATTTAGTTCCCGTTGTCACCAGAGCTTTGAGGAAAGCAACGAACGAAGGGAACCAAGCTATTGATTGCTCTCCAGAGCAGAGCCCGCCGGGGAACCGCGCCCTATCCGTGTCTACCTTTTTTTCGCTACAGACGGCACGTCTGTGAGCTTACGAAAAGTTCGTTAAAACACAGGCACGTGGCCTCCATTGTTGGCTAGACTGTTCACTTGGATGGAGACCACAGCACAACTGGCAGTTGAAGCTGTAGTTCGGGCTGTGCCGCCCTCCCCAGGTGGCGCATAGGCTTTCTTTCTTCTGCAGCTGCATCTCGCTTCTCGTTGTGATGTTCATTAGCCCTTGTGCTGTGACTTGCGTATCGACTGGGCTCATGTACGCACGTTGGTGAAGCCCTGCGGTGGTGCTGCTGCGCTTGGCGTTCACTCGCTCGAGTGGAGATGGAGGATTCCACAATTGACAGTAAACCAGGTCAGGGCGACTCCTTAGGTAGGGCCGGATTTACAAATGTAGACGCAACTGCTGACATCCTGGTCCCTTCGTCGCAGACTGCGGTTGAGGCAAAGGCATCCTATCCCACCCCTGCTGTTGGCAGTGGAGGCTTCAGCAACAGTGCATTCTGCAGAATCGACGGTAGTGGATCTGGTGGTGGACGCGCAAGCAGCAGATGCTGTTCGGTAGTTGCTGCAGACCATTCCTCTGGCGGCACGCCAGTGCAGCGTCTCTTTTGTGCCGATCCTCTGCACGCATCGACGATCTGCGTTGGCTCATTTGAGCAGCAGACCAACTCTAGCGTGCCGGGGGTAGCAGCGGGAGAACTTCCTGAACTTTGTACGGCATCTGAAACTGGTGCGTTGGCACCCTTGAGGCGTACAGAAACGGATGTAGAGGATAAAACGCCGAACCCGTTGCTGCAGCGTGAATATCGGGAGGGCGGTGATGGTGGTGCCGAAGAGGGAACAGCATGCGTGGAAGGAGAACACCGCGGCGGTCCGACTGATACGCCATCTACATCTCGTGGGCGTAGTGGAGGTTGCGTCGGGGCGACGCAGACACCAGGCAAAGACGCCAGCAATCTGCCAGATGCCCAACCCGCAGCAAGCGGAGTCGAAGCCGCAGCGCCCAGTGGTGGAGTCTCTTGGACGCAGTCAGAAGGGAGAGCATATCAGGCCCGTCTGGATGAGCTGGTCCTCCTCTCCTTCAATGCGGGACTTCTCGAGTACAAACTTTGCGGCCTCCGCGTGTACCAGAACCCCCCGTTCACTCAGCGTCGTCTTCACCACATCCCGGGTACTCCCCCCTAGACTTGTGTGACTCCTGTGTTCATGGTACTTCGGTTTATTGTGTGGTACTGCCACATAATACATTGTTCCCCGTACAAGCAGTCGAGTTGCTTTGTCCATAGTTTGTATGACCGCCATGATTGACGGTTGAAACGCATTTTGTTGATTTTCCAGTCTCCGTTTTGTTTGTGTCTTTGTTCAAAGCGGCGCTGCTGTCCACTGGAGCTGACATAATTTGCCTTCAAGAGGTTTATGGAGACAACCACGCGGACTTCATCATCGAGAGCACTCGCCACAAGCTGCCTTTCGTTGGTTAGCCATTTCGGGAGGACCAATCCTGTCCCTTCACGGGTGGTTGGTTTCATTTCTGACACATTAGATTATGCTTTCACACTAAGACGCCAATCTATGTGTTTATTGAAGTCTTGGTTTCATGGGGGAGCTTCTGGTTAATCTGTTGCGGGTTACGGATTGCTTGAGCTGCTCTGTTTCAGGCCGCCGTACTTCGGGGGGTCGCTTCTCCCTTCACAACGGCCTCATGGTCCTCAGCAAGTATCCAATCGTCCACACTCAATTTCACAAATTTGAAGATGTACGTCGGCTTGCGAGAAGCTCCCACCGCGGGAGCGTTTATTAAGCTTCATTCGGGGAAACTATGAGGCGTTAGATGTTTCTAATTAGCATGTTTTGTCTGGTTTACTCGATGGCATGCATTGTTACACCTGATTTCTGGGTTCCTTTGAGCACAGAGTGAGTAGTTACGCAGCTCCACAATGCTGTCCTCTTATGAAAGACTGCCCTCTTCCTTCTTTTTGCAGGTGACGTACATAGAGCGATGCTTTGCTTCGAAGGGGATGTTGGAAGTAGCTGTAGACGTTCCCTCTATTGGCGTCAGTGAGTGACAGACTTAGTAAACACAGTGAAGAAACTACCAGGATCTGGAGGCGGTATCTGGCGTAGCCACCGAATATCTTTTCTGGGAGCATAATGGTTGCATGCCTAGCAGTACACGAAGGCAGTTTCATCTGCTGGGAGAGCCAGCTCTACGCATGTTTGTTTTTCGCGGTGGTTGTTTGCTCTTACAGTCGCCATTTTTAATATTCATTTGGCTAGTGGAGCCGTCGACCCCGAGTCCCGGTATGTAGAGGACGTGCGAGCAGCAGAGATACGACAACTCTTGAAAGCCTGTGACGCTGCAGCAGACAGGGGTCATGTTCCTCTTGTCATCGGCGACCTCAACGCCGGTAATCTCCAATATGCATATATATGTATATATATTTATGTGCATATATGTGTAGGTGCAGATATATGTGTGTAGACTTATGGATACCTTTTTGTGTGTAGGTAGAAGCATGCACAGAACATACATATATATAGCTGCTGCTATCTGCACACCTCTCTGTTGACATTACGGGAGGAGCTTTTGCCTATCCTAAATGCAGAGAGCTGACGCCTAAGTCGTTGCGTGCACGATAGCGCTATGTATTGCCCTTCTTGGCTAGTCATGACTTGCCTTGTTGAATCCCTTTTTTTGCCTTTTGCACAGCTCCTCACCTATGCGCTTCGAACTACAAATGCTTTGTGGAGCGAGGTTGGCGGGACTGCTGGTTGCACGTTCACGGGCATCAGCGCCATTTGCTGCAGCATCATTTGCTACATCAGCAACAGTTGTTGGAAGAGCAGCAACTAGACGATCAGGGAATAGAACTTCACGACCGGCATATTCGCCGGGATTTGTTCGTGCGCGTTAGGCGACAGCGGCGCATGAAGCTGCGGCGAGGTCCGGAGGTTGAGGCGCTGCAACCACCGCCCCAAGCTCCACCCCAAGTGGCGCCGGCTTCAGCACATACGAAGGCCATGCAGCAGAGCCACATCAGCAGCTCTCAGGCCACCTCCCCTCGTATTCCCACTGTGAGCTCTGATGCAGACTCCAGTGATGCAGAAAGAGAGCAGAAGCAACAGCTGTTAGGGCAGCGACACAGACAGGCGGGGTTCCTCCCCCGCAGGAACGGTGGATCGCGAGAACAGTCCATGGGCGGAAGCAGCAGCACGGTACAGCGAGGTTCCAACTGCTCTTTCGGAGGTACTACTAACTACACTTCGAATCTGGAGGCTGGTCGTAGCTCACCGGCGGATACTAGCCGTGATTTTTCTCGGGGGGGATCGCTAGAGCTTTGCAGTAATAGCTCTAGCGATGCCACTGCTGCAGGACCACGCAGACCCCAACGCAGGAGCAAAAGTGCTTTAGGCGGCCGTATTGATGATGAAGAGGAAATACAGCCTGCAAGGGGTTTATTGGGGGGTTATTTTGGCAGAGCAGGGGGAGGCGTCCAGCTTCCTTTAGCCTTTGAACTGCCGGCTGCTGCAGCTTGGGCGCACCGCGAGTTTTTCCTGACGGCAAAGCGACGACTCATCGAGCAGCAGCAGAAGTGGCTTGGAGGAGGGGACAAAGCTCCTGTGTTAGATGTCCGTCTTTCCCTTTCTGCTCCGCAGCAGCACCAGCGAGGAGTGGATGCGACTCCCCTTGCTAGCGACTGCTCTCTGGCTTCATGCAGCACAGCGCTTACAGCGGCACGCAGTGGCGACACAGCTTTACTCCCAGCGAAAGCGTGGCGCTCTGGATTTATTGCGGCAGCACCCGTCGATAACCAGTGGCCTAACGACGGGGCGGATGGCACTGTTGCCGATTGGCTGCTGTCCGACACAGACGAAGAGACGGAATCAGGCGAAAGCCGCGACGCCGTCATACATTGCGCCCCCGAAGATGATCGGGTTTCTTCCACATCATGCTCAAGAAGAGACTTCACGTGGGACCCTGAGAACCCTCTGAACTCTATAGGGCCTCACGCGGGCTGTCATGGGCTTCGCTGCGATTATGTATTCTTGCCTCCCCACCAGTTTGCTGGCGGTTTATATCCCTTTCTGCCTGTTGCTGCCGACATTCTGATGCGGGATCCTCGTGTTCTGGTTGACGCATGCTGTTTTGGTTGCTTTGGGGAAGTGATGCTCGTGACACTCAGTGACCACTATGCTGTTCGCATTACCTTGCGCCGAAGCACCGACACAGATATTGCCGACTTTTGGGGTTCCTGTGCTGCGGAAGCGGCGGCCCTCCGGTCCGCTGCTGCAACAGCAAGGGACCAACGAGCTGCTGACCAAGCGGCTAGCTTGCAAGCGAACGACTAGCGAGCCGCGCCTTTAAGGGCCGGCGGCAATTCAGGTTTTTACAGAATTGTGGGTGAAGTCCCGCATGCGTGCTTACAACCGACAGTTTTCAACGTGACAGCTGTGGTTTCTATCTTGTTTGTTTCCTGTGCCCACACGTTCCTACGTGATTTCTGTTAGTGGGACACCACGAGGTCAACCTATGGTTGCTGACCAATGACAGTTTCTTGGGCGTTTGGGAGCGACTGGAGGCGCCTCATTGCACACCTCGAAAGCAAAACCAACATCTTGTCAGTTAATCACTATTGTTACTGTTATATTAGAAGAGGAACAATTCGTCGGGGAGATGTTATCGTCTCCCCAACAAATTGGTCCTGTACAGCTCTCACTGAGGGAGGGTTGTTTCCGGTGAGTATATCCTCCTCGGCTTCGTTTGATGAGAGCACCGTCCAGTCATGGATTCGGCAGCATCACAAAGTGCGTTGGCGCCAGCAGATGGCACAGCTCTCTCACTTTCTCTTTAATCGGTTGGAGCTGGTTGATCCTTGCTGCTGCACTGGCGGAGAGGGGGGCCGCTGCTTCTGCAGCCTACTCGTTCGGCAAAAGTTATGAGAACGGTCAGTGGAAAACACCTTGAGTACTCGGATATATGATACATGGCGGTTGTTCTAAGATAACCCGCCGTGAGTAGATAGCTTACACGTAACTGCGCGATGCTTCAAAGTGTCTCGGCAGTCCTTAACTTTATTTTCGAATCATCAATATCTGTTAGCTCGTTATCAATAGATGTAGGCCGGTCTAGTGCAAATTTGCAGTACGCCCGCTTGCAATTGCTGCATCTTTTATGGAGGGATCGTAGATGCTCTTGAGTAGCGGGTGGGCGCAGCAACTCACAGAAAGCTTCTCGCATTGCCAGGCTCCTAGCAATTGAACACTGAATTCTCATTTTGCGACTTCGCCGCGTCATTACACCATGTCAAGGATCTTAGCTACCTCCACTGCAGCCCACCTCACCCATGCGGTGCTACCAAGCCTAAGACGATTTTACATCCCTGCCTATGATAGTCGTTATGTACAATTAAATTGAAATCTTTTAGACGAGAGTTCCCGCAAATCAGTAGGTCTTCGCTGCAACTTCCAGGTGTCGTGGGAACAGTACCGCAAAGGCCTTGGACTTGTGTGGAGAGGCGGCCGATGATGAGCTACGGCATTCCAGTGGAGGCTGCCTATGATGGGAGTTAGCACACCCCGTTTCAAGGCGTGGTACAAGGCATCTCCATGTACGAGCATACTGTAACGCTTGCTCTCTGGCCTTAATCCATGACAGAAGCGAGCTGCACTGTAGGTAAGGAGTTGAAGCAAGAGTTTCCCAA
Organism: Eimeria mitis; assembly: GCF_000499745.2. Taxonomy (NCBI): domain Eukaryota; phylum Apicomplexa; class Conoidasida; order Eucoccidiorida; family Eimeriidae; genus Eimeria; species Eimeria mitis. The sequence goes on along the minus strand of NW_024016041.1, from coordinate 32,923 downwards.
AAGCAGCTGACCACCTTCCCCTGTCCTCAGGCCTCCTGGGCGTTCAGCTCAGGGCCTGGGTGTTGCCTGGAGGAGGCAGCCTGAAGTGGGGTTGCAGCAAACGTCGCTGCGGCTGGTCATACAATCCAGCCTCACTCGTGCACACCAGGATGCTTCAGCGAAGCTTCCTTTGCTGCATGCTTTACTTCTGAATGTACTTACAGAACGTTTGCATTGGCTTAAACGTAACCTACCAAGAGCAAGCGAAGGCTCATAAGCTAACATGCTACACAAACCTAATCATCCCTCCGTTGGACTCAGGCAGAAGGTAACATACTGCTCTCACTGGGCCCTCAGTGTATCAAATTCAGCTAGAACATCCCACGAAGCGGCATATAAATTGTTGTAACGTAGTTCTCCTGGATGTACCTACTGAGTCTGTTCTTCAAACTCGTGAGCTGTACTGTGGGGGAGCAGTCGGGTGGGAGGCTAATGCATATTCAGATCGCATGTAGGGGAAAGAAGGAGCCCCCATAGCGCCTAACCTTTAGAAATATTCGAAAAGAAAAGGCACAAAATTGACAGAGTCACTAGCCAGGATGCAACGGCCGACCGTGCAATACCACTGAGTGGCAGCTGGAGAAGCCGCCGTTGGGACAGTTGAGATTTGGAAACTGGGAAAGGCATAGCACGCCGTATTTGGCACATTAAGTTTAGTGCTTATGTGTTCGTAACAAATTAGCCCGACATACCTAACTTTTTGTTGAATGTCGCAAGTAACCGGCGAGGGCCACCGTTTTTCGGAAGACTGCTGCGGCGAGTAAGGCGGGGTTCATCCCCAGTAGTTTTCCTGCTCGTGAAACTTCGCGTTTACGAGACCCGTAATTCTTCACAGCTTTTTGGATGGTTCTTTTGTTTTCTTCAATCGTGAACAGTTCCACTGGCCCCGCTTTTCCGCATCCCCGCAGTTCTGCCCGGGCGGGTTCACTCGTGTGGACGTCGAGCCTTTTGCTCGTCCTAGGAGCACGAATACGGAAATGAGAGGCAATATACTTGCACTCCTCGCCTTTTCTGTGCTCTTCATCTCATCGGCAGCTGCAGATGACGCTGTCCTGGCGCCTGCAAAGGAGCCGGAAGTGGAAGAAGTCAGTCAACTAAGCAGTACGAATGTCGATGCGCTGAATTCTGAAGCGCACGATGAAGGGCCTCCAAGAAGAATAGAAGCTTCTTTGGAATTGAGAAGACTGTATGCTGAGAAACCAAAATCGGTGCCCCGTCCTAAAGGCTTCCCGGCACTGCTGGCCAGCATGGGTCTTCTGGGGCATGCCGGCGTGCAGGCGGCAAAGGACTGGGGCACTATGCCATTGCCGAGAGCGACCGTTTCACTCCTGCTTGGCAAGGCAAGATTCGACACAACGAACTTCGCTCTCTACTCCCTACTAGCGGGATGCCTGCTGTTTTACCTAGGCGTAGCACGCAGATGGAAAAGCCACAAAGAGAGGGACCTCTGGAGACTCGACGAAATGCTGCGACAAGACCGAGCAAGGGTCGAGGCGATCCGAAGGGGAGCCATAGGCAAGAGATAAAATCATCATCGACAAGAATTTATCTACATGCGTTTCGATATGTAGGCCAGTCAACCGGCAAGAATACCTCCTCACGCGCCTGGCCAATACGCCCTCACCCGCCTGGCCAATACGCCCTCACCCGCCTGGCCAATACGCCCTCACCCGCCTGGCCAATACGCCCTCACCCGCCTGGCCAATACGCTCTCACCCGCCTGGCCATATAAAACTGTCAACAGGGAGACATCACCGCCAAGCACGAGCAGATATATCGACAGTACATACATTCAGTTGATGGCAGTTCGTTGGTAGCGTTGTGGTGATGTACTACTCTATACTTCGGGGATTTTTCGAAGCGCCAGAGCCTCCACGTGGACTACTCCGTTCAGTTGTTGCGTAGATTACGCTACGATGAAGAGGCTGGGCCCCAAAGAAGTGTGGCTTCTGCGCTACAGCATACCCCGCTACAAAGCCTAAATTTGCTCTTAAATTCGGTCTCGCCGCTGGCTATGTTCGTCAGTCATTGGATTCCACATCGTTTACAAATGACGACACCGCCAATCGAGACGGCGACCCCAAAAGGGAAACACGGCGAAGCAGTTTCATTTATCGTCGTCCCCGTATTTCGCAATGTTATTTTTGGGAGTAAACTTTGCAAAATAATGAAACAACCATGAGCGTTGTTAAGACGCCTTTCCAGACATTTCGTCCAAATCAAGCGTTCATAGTCTGTGGCGCTCACTTTCAGTACTGCCCACTGCAGCTTTTCTAGAGAAACGCATGCTCCTCTGTACTATATGCGTACAAGGCGAGTGGTTGGGTAGCAGATGGGAGCTCAGGTGAAGTAGTTTAGACTTGACTTTTTCTTAGCCTGAACTGCAGCAATACCCTGGACAAAGTCCTCGTGCTGTAGCTCGGAGGCGTTGCGGCGGAGCGCAATCATACCAGCTTCGACACAGACGGCCTTTAGCTGAGCTCCGTTGAAGTCGTCGGTACTCCTAGCGAGCTCCCGGAAGTTCACGTCTGCTCGCAACACACGAACATGAGAACTGCAATCACTGCTTTACGATTCCACTGTCTCAATTCCTGTCCTGTCGGTAGAACTTTCCCCAGGAGGAATGCCACTCGTAGCATCCAGAATAATGTATCTGTGACGCGATGCCGCATCTGGCGCGTGCCCAATTCCTGTGGGGGTTCACGCTGAACCCACCAGCCTTGTTCACGGTCATCTTTCGGGCATGAATTTGCAGAATTCGTTCTCGAGCGTCTTCATTCGGGTGAGGCAATTCAATTTTCCTATCGAGTCTGCCAGAACGGAGCAAAGCAGGGTCAAGTACGTCTGGCCTGTTAGTTGCTGCGATGACCTGCGGAAGCAGAGGATGCAAAAAAACAGCGGATGTGTATCAGCTGCTGCCGACATCGACAGTATAAAGAAAAATTTTCTACAGGGAACATGAAAGTCTCAAACGAATGAAACCCCACTATGAGCACCAATTTGAACCCTGAAACAATGAACTCAAACATAAACTGGCCTTGATGCGGTCGTCGCTGCTGAAGCCATCCAGCTGATTCAGAAGCTCAAGCATTGTCCGTTGAACTTCACGATCGCCCGATAGCTCGCTGTCAAACCGTTTCGTCCCGATGGCATCAAGCTCATCTGCAATCAGCCATCATCCAATCAACATCTTCGATTTTGCCCACCACAAACCAACCATATTCAGGAGCTACTGCCCAAGGCAAAAGCGGAAGCTGCACATGAAAACGTGTGCATGTGCTATTTGATGTGGGAGAACGAAGCGAAAAATGTCAAGCATTAACATACCAATAAATATGATCGCAGGCGCCTTCTCCTTTGCCAGTTCAAAAGCATCGCGAACCATCTTTGCACCATCGCCGATAAACATCTGGACAAGCTGTGGACCTGCCAGTTTCAAGAAGGTAGCCTTTGTCTGCAAAGTCAAGCACGCGAGCGTACCTCACGACCACGTGCAACTCTGATAGTAGGCATTGTGCTCCCGTGGCAAAATTTGAAAGGCATGCATATAGGTGAATAAGGAAATGCATGCAGGCGGAAGCCGCATCAACGCAGAGCACGTTCTTAGATGTGGGCGCAAATGGTACGCCCTGCACTCAGGAAACCTCAAATATTCTTGAAAACACTGAAGACGCAGTTAACGCTAGCAATTACTTCCAATTCAGACACAGTTGCACCCATGTCTAGAAGCGTATAGTAATTCGGAGACTCTACTCCACCCGGATCGCCTCAGTGAACGTAACCGCGAATCTAGCATATTGCTGCGTCACCCATACACGAAAATGTTCGCTTAAAGGCGAGGAGTACCTGGGCTGCACAAGCTCTTGCCAGAAGCGTCTTCCCCGTCCCAGGCGGCCCGTACATCAGAACTCCTGCGTTGTAACCCAAGTTGCTTCGTGCAGGAGGTGTGCCGGCACGTGCTCGACCCAAGCCTCCAATAGCGCGACCGTCAGAAGACACGAGTGGCAAGTACACACAAAAATAGTGGTGAGATCGCCCTATATGTGCGGGACAACCTGAACCCCCAGAACACGTCAACGGTCATTCGCGTCAACGAAGGGCAGAAGCAGCTCACCTTTTGGCGGCCGAATGCCGATTTTATCAAAACGCTCCTTGTGGGTCATGGGAAGAACTGAAAGAAACAGAATACAGCAAAAACACGGGATACGTGCGTGCGTGTGTGTTCGTTGTAGGTTTCAGATCACAGTAGATGCACTAAACCCTAGACTTTACTCTGCCACTCCACAAGCCAAACAGCGTTCGCTCTATTTTGGCAGCGTGGCGCGCCGACCAATTGCCTCAATCAGTTCTTGAATTTGTTTGTCGAGGCCCCCAACATCACTGTACTCTTCTGTGGGCCGTTCGTCAACCTCCATTGCCTTTACCCTCGCATCGTATTCTGCAGGAAGCTTGTCCAGCACCAGGTACGAATCCTTGTTGACTCCTACCTGCAGGGGGAAAGCTTTTGAAACTGAACCCTGAACACTAAACCCTAAACTCTAGTCCTTACTAGAAAATATCCATGCACTGCAGGTGCTTTTCACCACGAAAAGCGGACAGGCTACGAGATGCATTATGCTGTAGCAGCAACAGTGCAAGCACATGCGTACCAGGTCTCCTGGCTTCAGTTGGTCTGCCTCCACAAGGCCAATCACGGGAAGAAAGACAGTCTAAAGAGCAAAACACAACGCAGCTCCACCCCCAGAACCCTTAGAAAACAGAGGGACGACGGAAGTCCTCTCTTCTAAGTTTTACACAGCATGATATTCGCTGACTCTTCTACTCCATACGTGCCTGTCTTGTGGAGGTCTTGATAACAATGCATTTTCCCTTTCGCTGTAGGTCGATATCTGCGGCTGCCCCGTCCTCCTCTCCCTCTTCCTCATTATCGAACAACTGGAATACGCAAGTAACAATTTAGCAGGCAGGAAAAGTCCTACTAATTGATTGTGTCTCGACTGCTCTTTGTTGCGGATGCTGTGTCGTGCCAATTGCATATGCCAACCCGCATGCAAATGCGCAAACGAGCTAGAGGACGCAGAGGAAAACGACGGAGGAAGACGCGAAATACAAAAGAAGTAGCACCGCCTTACAGAGACGCGCTTACTGAAATTGAACCTCAAAGCATACTTGTGAATATGACAGGCGCAGCTCTGCACCATATCACCGTAAACAAACTCTCACCTCCACAACGCTGCCGACGAGGTAAGGCAGCTGCTTGTTGAGCCGGATCTTCTCGATTGCCTCTTTGATTCTCTCCTAAAAGATGCAAGGGCACGCGAGAAGGCAAAACACACACATACCGTAGCAAGGTTTTATACAGGCACATTGGACTGCAACAACTGAAGTTATCTCTCCGCGAAGAGAAATATAGAGAACTGCATATACACTATGCAAGGTGAGGAGTCGCTAATAAGCAATAGGCGCATCTAAGTACCCGCAAGTGTTGGCAGCAGTGAATTAGTCGTGCGTATATTCAACCTATTCTCATAGAACGGGTACCTGCATGTTATTCAGCTCGAACTTGAGTTTGTTTGCTTCACTCTTGAAGTACTTGAGCTCGGAGTCAACTAAAGATGTCCTCATCCGCAATTCAGCGGCCGTCAGGTTAGCGACCTCCGCGGTCACCCCGTCCTCTTCTCCCCAGACTTCTGCTGAATCCATTTTGTGCAAATATGGCGTATATATGCAACAAGGCGCGGTGAGCCAGAGACGTGCAGCACACACCCTCACGGCACCATGCGTCGCGCGTGCTCCGTTAAGGGTGAACGAAACCTCAAAAGCAGGAAAGAAATGGTGGAGCTGATGGCCTCTATTGCCGTTTAGCCCCGTTCGCTGTGTCTTTCCTCCTCCTGCTGGGGGCGCAGCAACGAAGGGGTGTGGAGATGCGCGCTAACTCCGAATTAAATATGCACAGGGGCCTTTAAGAAGCAGGCAGACAGAGTCTAAGATTGGAGAGAACAAATCTTTCTACAGAAAGAGAGCGGACAAGCGGCACTACGACCGGCTCTTCCTTGCATGCAAGAGCTGCGACCGCCAGACAAACAGAACAATGGTGATTCGAAAAGTGAATGGCCTAAGAGCCCTCTAGAGCAGATAAGCTGAAGCTAGTATACAGCAAAAGGCGATATAGAAGCACCAGCAACAGCAGCAGTTGCAGCAACTACAACGACAGCTACTCCAACCGTAGCCACCAGAGTCGACTCGGGTACTGCTCACAAGCAGTCGTCTGCGTTGCGCGATGCCATCTTAAGTAAATTAACAAACGATTCAATTTAAATTCAGTTTGTTCTTAAACTCAAACCCTATTCCAGGACCTGCTGCTTCTGCCGTTTTCCCTATCTGTTTCTCCTCCACGCACGCGCAGCCGCCCACAGGCGGCTCACGCCGTTCTTACTAGTAGTGGTAGCTCTATGTGCATAAAAAAGTTATTCCGCAACATGCAAGTGTACACTGATTTACGAATTAATCACCAACTGCCCCACATTTACTTCGCATGTCGGTGGTGCTAGCGAGATCGTGCGGAACGCCCTCGCTAAACGTAGGATGCTGTGTCCGTGACTGCAAGCAGTCGGATAGGCAGTTGATGCATAAATCCTTGTGTCGGCGTGTTTCTAGTCTTTATGAGGTTCGCTTTTTAGCAAGAGAAATATTCAACTAGCGGCGACTTATCGCCATCACCTAACTGGGCGCATGGCGCCGGCCTAGAACGATCATCAGTGGCATAGAATGGTGCTCTTTTACTTGGGAAGCAAGAACGCTTGAAGGGGATGTTAGCAGCCAGTCTGCAACAGAGAAGAGTCCGCAATCGGATTCTGCCAAGCTTGCTCGGCACCGTACGTGGTCGCCAATGTAATAAAGCACCTGCTTGCTTGCGTCCACATATGGTGGCTACTGGGGGCCAAGTAAGCATTAAATTATTGACTAAGGCGCCTGCATATGCATCACAAAGGGAATGGACGATTCGTGTGTGCGGCGTTGGCATTGTGCGAGCAGCTGGAGCACCAAGGAACGCGAATCTATGCAGACTGGCCTCTCAACAGCTGCAGCGGCCCGTATGGTGCCGACACCTAGAAGCAGTGAGGAGGAAAAGCTGCAATTTTGGGATGCTTCGCACAATTGGTTGCACACCCAGATAGCTTGCGAGAGCCCTACTCTAAGGCCTTCGGCTCTAGTTGAAGGCGGGCGCTGCGTTATTCATGGCGAGATTAGGAAAAAATGAACAAGGCTCCCGTTACCTATTTGCGGCCTGACGGTTGATGATCTCCCGGTTTGCCTCGAGCTAGCCTCTCTGCTCTGGCCAATCGTCCCTTTCCCCCCTCAACTGGGCATAAACGGAGTTTTCAGTTTTCACACGTCTTTCCATGTGTTTCAGGCGGATTTGTCTGCATGGTATCCACTTTGTGTTCTTATAGCGAAACATTCCTGTAGTTGTAGTTCCGTGAAAATCAGAAACAAATAGCAAACACAGAGTCTATGCCTCCCCCGTCCAGAGTGGCATGCAGCAAACAAAAAGACGTGAGACGCCAGTCCGTCACATACGCTGCCAATCGATGGGCACGAGTTGAACTGCCGTCCAGTCAGACCCCTTCAGGCAGCCGTTATTCAGCGCTATGAATACCATTATGCGCTGCCAACCGCAATACTTGTTATGGAGAAATTTGCTGAAAGCAGGCACTGTGGCTGCTGTGGCGCTACTTGCGCTGTAGTGATATGCGGTCGTCACAACTCCGGTTGCCGTCACATGCCCGGTGCATGTTGCACTTCGGAACGGAATTCTGTCTGTGATGGCTATGATGCACGTGAGATATTAGTCGTTTCCTACGCAAATCCAGCACGCCCGTCAAAGTTGAACATGAAAGCAGCTGGTTAGCTGCTGCTCGCGGGTACTAGCTTAAGACTCCGTATTCCTGTTGCCACCACGGATACCAGGCCTCCGGAATCTGAATGTGTCTATCTTCTGTGTTTTGTCCCCAGGTAGTGAGAAGCACATGGGGGTCTATCCACACACACGGCCACACGCATTTGTGTGCAGGAAGGCACGGGGCCTGCTGGTTTGGTGTACACTCCACGTACGCGCCTGCCTCTGCACCGAGTCTTCAGCCGTGAGGCGAAAGAATAAGAAGGGTGCTTGAACGCTATTCAGGTGACATTGCATGCGGCAGCGTTAGGGATCAGAGTCAGTCCAGTTTGGCAACGTCGCTCGGTGGTTCTGCCCTGTTGTTGCTCGTTTTGTCCTGAGAATTCGTTGAATTCTCTACAGTTATTGAGGAACTCGCGTGGGGTTGTGAGGGGGGATGTGCGGCGCGGCTACCACCCAGCTGCTGGGAGCTGTTGTCCTTTTTCTGTCGCAACCCCAGCGTCCCCTGCAGCGTCTCCTTGAGGTTCGTGAGCTCAAAGTGACTTTCATTCTTCTTTTTGCTCTTTTCTGAATGGCCCTCTTCACATATCTCAGATGCCTTAAGCGCAGCTACGTCATCCATATCCACGTCCATGTCCAGCACCCCCAAACCATCTCCCGAGCCGTGCCCACCCTGCAATGAGACAATCAGCAGTAACACCGTAAACATACAGATTAATGTGTATCATAATAAGTGCAACCAGGGGAAACGATTTGCAGGAGAAAATACACTAAAACCGCGGGGAGCAAACGACGAGAACAACGCATATAGTGCTAGCACACAGAGAAGTATTCACGTACGAACCTAATCTACGCTCACATGCACACTTTGAGGTGTACATACACCGCGGCACATACATGAAACAGAAAATATACGTGATATAGCGCACAAACGCCGTGAGTGCTATGCCTACTGCGACCTGCTTGCAACGTGCACTAAACTCTACAGCTATGCTTTCCAGCACAACTGGTTCATCCGCTTCGAATGCATGCACAAAACAACGCTTAAAATAAATAAAAGTGTAGAAAGCAGCAGAGACGACTTACTCTGGGTACTAGGACCCGCTTCTCCAAAAAGGCGTCACTGCCTCGTCGCCCTCGATCGACCAGTTGAGCAAGGGGTCTGTCCATTGGTCATACACAACGAAGCAGAAGACAGCAAACGCATAGGAACCGTCTAAAGTATGTCAAGTAGGGCAAGGATGTGAACTCCGCACACGCGAGCAAAAACAGAGAACTCCTGGCGTGCATGCATGAGAACGAAAAGAGTTCAAATCACACAAGAAAGGCGGTAGAAATTGGCTTTGCTCTACGCGACTGATTCACAAAATCTGGTGCACTGCATTTGCTGCTCCTACAGCTGCCGCTTCAGCGGTGCATCGACGAATCTGAAGTCGTCTGCGTACTACGTGCATGCATGCACGCTTCTCTGTATGAGTGCGCTTGAAGGCAATATCTGGCTAGAGATACCTGCATATACCCGAGTGTGTGTACTTCCCGCGTACTAGACTTTGTATTTGGACTCTATGTCGAAGCTTTATATTAACGGCTGCTTACCGGTTGGCTTGCTCCTGCCAGAGGGCCCACTTCTGGTGTTGCAGCTTTCTAAGGTTGTATGCAGCAGCTAGGGATAGCCAGAGCATCCACGGCAATGTGAGTACCATGACGAAACTGATCCAGCACCCGAAGAAGGTGAAGAGTTGGGGAACGAAAAGACTGCCGATCCAGAGCACGAAAAAGCCTATGCCTATGGTAAAAATAAGAATTGGCAGCCAGCGTTCTGTGGATCTATAGAGCAGCCATACCAGCACTTCAAACCCCGTGAGGATCAAATATCCCAAGGCAAAAGCAATAGCTACCCCAGCTGTATACACCATTGCGTCAGGAGGCACAAAACGAACACATAAGAGGTAGCGGTGATTCTCGAGAATATCATCCATGACATCCTCCATGCGATTCCCCGCTATCTCCTTGTACTTCATGCAGACGTTTGTGGGGTTGGAGTAGAAATCAAAAAAATGGTGGTGATTCTTGAGCCCGAAGCAGTCGCTCTCCCACAGCACGCACTGTAGGTACAGCTGGAGGGGCCCCCGCCGCTGAGAGAAGTCTATGGCCTTGTACGTCAGAACACAGTACTGCCATACGAAACAGAACATAACCAAAAGGGACGCCCTGACCATCCAAATGTATAGCATGCGGACCTTGTGGGCTTGTCTTCCCGAGGTGATGTCAACATCGAAGCAGTGCATCCTACGCTTCTCCAGGGTCACCATGCGGAAAGCATGCGGCAGGATAGAGACTGTGCGGGATATCGAGTACATAATGAACAAACATATAATAAATATAGAACTCAGCACAAGAGTGAGTAGGTTGTACGTCTGAAGAGACCAACCCAAAGGCTGGGGGGTATACGGAATGTGCGTAGGCATCTCCATCCTGGCAAGCGACTCCATATTGCTTTCTGGGTGATGCATACACTGCGTCACAGTGCTATCTGAGGCTCTAACAAGATGGGAGCCTTAGCCTTATATAGCTTTGCCTGGCAACTCCCGCGTGTATCTTCCCCACCGCCTCTTCAGAAACGGACTAAGCTGCAGGTGGTGTTGCAAGGGACAGAAGAGATGACCCAAGCAGCGGTTGTGCCATTTCCCCCAGACCCAAAGCCATTCAAGGGGATGGATCTGGGGTATGAAGAATCCGTAACAAAGTACAGCTGGTGGAACGGGGGGCCCCTGAGGCTGGGGGTGATCCTGACGACTCAGCGCCTCATAAGGTGTTCAAGTGAACAGAAACAGCCGACACAACTCAAAGAAATGAAACGTGAAGCGCAATCAATCGCTAGAAAGTCCATGGAGCCACGAAAAGAGAGGAGGTCTCTGCATGCGCTGCCGCCGGCTGCCCTGACTCACACCACTGGAAAGAGGAGTATCTCGTTGCAAATACAGAAGGTGCTGAAGTTCCAATATAGCCAAAGTCGGAACTTTTTGCCTTCCTTTGTGACAATAAAGCAAAACTATTTATTCTATTTTACGGGAGGACGGCAGGCGACCCTAGAAACTGCTGGACGAGGACGTTTAGTGTAGGAAAGTGGCCCTTAGGCCACTTTCCTACACTGCACGTCCAGCAATTTCTAACAGTTCTGTAGGAAAACATCCTACACTAAGTTTAATTTTGTGTATGGCTGCGCCGCTCTCCCAGGATGCGGTGTAGTTTGTCTTGCTCCGCCCTGTCCGTTAAAGATACGTCTCAGCCGCCAGTGGTGGTTGCTGGTGTGCGTGTGTGACTGGGGTGGGAGAGATACAAGGTTGGGATACCAATTTGGTCTTCTGCCTGAGTTTACCCTTTGAAGGTTCTGCTTCATTATTTGCTCGTGTTTACTGGTCGCGCTTCAGCTAATGCGATAGGGAGCGTGGCGCTCAGCAGTGCGTTCCCTTAGCAGCGGCATCTTAAGAGAAATTTGAAATCGATGATTCAAACTGATTTTGTAGACTGCTTTGGAAGATCACCAGGAACCAGCGAGCACACTGACCGCCGTATGTCCAGTCATTTACGTGCAGGAGTAGAGACGAATCCAGTCTCACATATTACGAGAAGATACCTGTCACAAGAAGTTACTCGACGGACTGTAGGCAGTTCCCTAAACGGATAGACGGCGCTCAGCTTAGTTAACTGTTTAAAAGGGTGAACTAATTATCATAGGCTTTAAAGTATGTTATTATTGCTCGATTACGCCATATAAATAGCAGCATCTAAACTGCGCAGTGATCCCACAGCAGCTGAACACGATGTGGGAAGCAGGCGGCGAACTGCCTTTCGCAGCAACCGTACGTTCATTAAGTAGGGGATAACGTAACCGTTCTCACTGCTGGCGACGGCAGTGGAAGCTTGCATGAGCAGATGAGGCGAAGAAAGACACATTGGACTGCAGACAGCAAAAGCGATGCAGACTAGAAAAATGCCAAAAGTTGCGAACATTCAGGCGCGTCTCGCAGCGAGCAGTCTGCCCCAAGGGAAACGGCCAGTATACTCCTGCAGCATTTACCCTGTTCATCTGTCCCAGTTGGTGTTTGTTTCGTGCTTTCATCGACGAAGTCCTCAGGTACCGGCCTGGCCTTGTGCATTTCTGTCTTCTATCGGAGGGAAGTGGATACGCTGCAAGGGAATTGTAGGTCGTCTCTGTGGAGGGCCCTACGCTGTTTCATTTTTTAAACGCAGTGTTTTATTTGAAGAGAGGAAGGAATCTGAAGGAATCGTCAGATTCTAGGCAAGTCGAGGGCGTGTAGCCTCTGTGCGTAACGTGCATAGGACGAAGAGTCCAGATGACAAGCATCCCAATGTGAGGCCAAACAAGTATCTTAAACGGCAGAAACCTGCAAAAGCAATGACACTGCTGAAGCTGCGACTTGAAAGTTATATTCATAAGAACATTCGAGCCTTTAGCCGCTGCACAAACGGATAATATGTCGATAATTTTTAGAAGGAATCCCAAGAAGGTAATTGACCTGAACGCTGCTCCGAGGATGGGCGAGTGAAAAAACAATAGTATATATATATATAATATATAACATGTATCTTCTATGCTATGTACATGAGGCTTCTAAGTGACTAACTCATGAGCAGGTTTTACTCTCAGGACGCCCTCGAGCCAAAACCAGATTCTACCGGGCCCTGAGCAGGTGCGCAGTGTAACGAGAATAGCTGACTACTGTTGACAGCCGTCTTACAACAGAGTCACAGTACTTGAGATAAAGGAGTTGAGATAATAGAAATAACAAAATGGTCAAAATACGGAAGATAAAACAAATAATTACAACCAGGATACTTACGATAATAAAAATAGCGGGAGATTATATTTACGATAATATGAATAGCAACGGAGTCAAAAGGATGTATATAATATAGATAAGAACGGAGTCGAAATACTTAAAGTAGTATTAATACCAACGGAGTTAGAATACCTAAGGTAATATACATAACAGCGGAGACATTTTAGGCCATCTTGTACTTCCTATATTTACTACCGTAGTGCCCTTCACCTTTTCGTATCTCCTATATATTTACTACTCTTGCGCTTATTATATTATCTTTTCCTCCCTGTATTTACTATTTGACCCCCCATTATATCGATGCGACTGCCCCGCCGCAGCTGTCTCTGTGTTGGTCCGTCTATGGGCGAGTTCATTTTTGGTGCATAGTTCACGTTACAGGAAAGAAGGCTAGAGAAAACCACAAATAAACAGACTCATTTCAATCTTACGTTACATGCAAGCTAGGCGCGGCTTCACGACAGGGGTTCCCTTTACGCCTACTGGCTGCGGCCGTACGGGCTTACACAAGGAAAAAAATAATCTGAAACAGCTCCATAAACTATCGCTTAAGCATATTTTATGTGTTTAAGAGGGTCAAAAAGGGGAAACAGCAGCTGATCTGAATTGCTACCGGTGTGCAGGTCCACCCTGAGCCCGCCGGCCGCTGCAATACCAACCATGACCCGATCAAATTCCCGTAGAAAAGTTAGACAACAGGGGCTTCTAAATATAAACATGAACACGATTAAAACATAACCATAAGCTTGTTCATTTGAGATAGTCTCGAAAAGGAAATCCGGTCAAGGTAGATCTGATTCTTGACTTTGCAGTGAGTCCCAGTCTCAACCGCAGCAACAGTCTCCCAGCCAGCCCCACCCTGGTGTGGCCACTGAGCATTCTTGGCTTGGTTATCTTGGTTTCTATCTAAAGTATACAGGTTTTCTCTATAAGTATTGTGTTCGTTCTATTACAGCTAAATAGGTCTCTTAAGGCTACACTTGAGCTCCATTGTAGTGCCTGCGCACGACAACCGGGTGAAGGCCGCTGGAGCTTTTCCCGCCTTCGATATATTGCTTATTATCGTAATGAGATGAATGTTTTTAACTAGCACTAAAAACTCTCATGTACAATTTAAAAAAGCCAAACGTTGTATCAGGGCCTATGTCCCCCGTGGAGCCATTATACTCTTCTGTCTGCCTTGCATGGTCACTGGACCTCCGCGGTGAGCATGAGAGTGTCTGCGGGCCTTAGGGCTGCTTATTGAGTCCCTCCTCTCTTCGTGTTCACAAAGATAATACTTTATACCTCAAAGGAATTACCTGATCGGCTGTACACAACGCGGCGCACGATCTTAGCCCGCCCTCGTCGTCGTCTGCCTCCCAGCCAGCTGCTGCTGATGTGTTACTGCTGTTCCAGTACGAGAACCCGGGCTTCTCGCCAAGATGTTTTCTGTTGCTTCACAGCCCTACAGAGAAATCAGAGGGGGCCTGGCCAGCGGCATATACACCCTCAGTGACGCAGCGGAGGAGCGGCTGGCAGCGCAGAGGCTCTTCGCCGGGGGGCCCCCGGAGGGGTCCCTGACGGCCTATGAGGCGGCTCTAAAGATCCAGGAGCAGTACATGGTGAAGGATGAGGCTCAAGAGGCTGCAGATAGACAGAAAGAGGAGGAGCAGCGGGGCCTGCGGGAGCGACGGGAGACAGACGAGATCCTCACCCTGCAGCAGATGCTTCCAGAGTTGCTGCAGGGGGGCAGGATAAAGGAGGCAGAGGGAGCTGTCTGCTATTTCCTTGACAGGAACCCCCACAGCGCTGACGGCTTCGTGCTGCTCGCCGAGACCTACGGCCACCAACGTAATCCTATGGGGGCCCTGACGGCTATATGGGGCGCTATCCACAACTGCCCCGGCAATCGCCGCCTGCTGCGTCTGCTGGCGCAGTACGAGGAGGCATTCCTCATGCAATGCTGCGAGTTGCCTTTGGAGTTCAAGGTTAAGGCGCTCCAGGTGTCGGAGGGCCCGCCCCCCGAGGGGCCCCCAAGCACTGTGGGCCCCCTGGATTCCGAATTACATCTGCAGCTGCATCCGCAGGAGGCCCCCGTAACTGTGGCGAGACACGGGAGCCACATGGTTGCCTTTGCGAATCGTAGTCTGAGTCCTGGGGATTTGATATTTAAGGAGAAGCCGTTTGTGTGTACTCCTATTGTGCTTGAGAGCGGTCAAGTATTTAGCAGTTGCTTTCACTGTCTCCAGGAAAGAAGGGATCCTAGTCGTGCATTCTCCTGTCCTGTGTCTCCTAATACATGTCCTTTTGTGTTTTGTTCGTGGGGATGCCTCATGGCCAATGCACGCCTACATTCGGTCGAGTGTGCATGCATGCCATTGGTGTTTGCTGCTGCTAAGGAAGCGGGCTTATCTGTCTCCTTCGTGCTGCATCTCTTTCGCGTCCTAATAAAGGCGTCGCTGCAGCGGCATGCACAGATCATGAGAGACAGCAAAGAAGACGAGGAGACACTTCGATGCGATGTTGGCACTCAGCTTCTCCGCTTGAATTCGTTTGAAGCAGAAGTCCGCAAAGGCCAGCCGGAGCTACTGCAGAAGCTGCTGCTGTTGATGCGTCGCTTCCAGCAGAGTATTCCCCCCAACATGTTGTTGCACTTCACGGAGCCGGAGCTGCTGCATGTAGCTCTTGTCGTGCTCCAGTACTCCCCATATGTCTCTGCTCCCTCCGCAGCAGCGGCAGTGCAGCGGCGGGACCCCGACTGTTCTCTGGGGCATGTCTTTGCTCCTGCTGCAGCAATGCTGCATCATAGTTGCGTGCCTACGGCCACTATAACTCTAGACGAAGACGGGCAGCTGGCTGTGAGGGCTCTTACACATATACCCCCCGGGGGGTATATTTGTGTTTCTGCTGAAGAAGACCTCTTCAAGGCGCAGAAGGATCGCAAGGCCCTCGAGGCCATCCCCAGGGTCTTTGGCTGTGGTTGCATCCGCTGCAGGGAGAATGATGAGGGGGGGAGGCTGCTAAGAGGTGTCCGCTGCTTCAAGTGTATCCGCGGCTTTCTCTGCCCGGCTAAGCCAACTGCGTTGCTAGCCCGCCTCAGGGCCTACGGAGAGGCTGGCCTCTTGCCTACCTCTGCCTCCAGCGCAGGTGGGGGGATCCCAAGGGAGACGCCTCAAGGGGACCCTAAGACAGCGGATGCCTCCCGAAAGCAGACACCGAAAACCACTGCTAAACCCCAGCCCAGCACGAAAAGCCCGCAGGAAAAGAAGAGCAATGCAACAGCAACACCGCTAGAGGAACAATGGCTGTGCAACTGCTGCGGGCTGACGGGGCCGCAGGCTTCCCTGGCCTGCGAGGAGATGGAAAGAGACATTCAACAGAGGCAGAAAGAGGCAGATGCATATCTACTGCAGGGCGCGAGGCAGCAGGCTGCGCGCTGCTACAGCGACATCGTGGACCTCTACGGCAGCAAACTCCACCCTCAACACTCAGCCCTCTTCAACGCAAACACCATACTAGCGGGACTTCTGGCTGCACAAGGAGGCAAGGACATACCTAGGGTGCGCTTCCGTTCTTCTGTTTCCTGCTCCTCCCCTCCTGAGGTGTCCCCTGGCCATCCTGAGGCAGTGGGGACACAGGGGGCCTGAGACAGTGGGGCCGGCCATGTCTCAGCAGAAAGCTTCTCAGCAGGAAGCGCTGCAGCAGCAAGTGCCTCTATTCACGCAGTCCCTAGCTAGCTCAAGCTACGGTCGCTGCATCAGCTATTTGCGCCTCGACTGCAGCTTCCTGTACCTCTCTCTCCCCTGCGCATGTAGCTTCGGGCAGTCCCTTGTTGCTGATACGCGTCGGCTGTCCCTGTGTCTCCATGTTGTTGTGTCTGCAGGCCCTCATCGTCCTTAGGCGAGCCGCCATGGCTGCGGAGACAGTCTTGCCAGCGACCTCTATGGTTAAAGTCCACCTCTACTTGAAGCTCGCAGAGCTTACCTACAGGGTTTGTATCTACACAGTAGGAACTGCAGCAACTGCAGCAACCGCAGCAGAGAGAACTAGAGGCAGCAGCGCACTCATAGTTCGCTTGACACATGGCTTGCATATTTTGTCTGTTGCTCCTGTACGCAGCTTGGGCCCCTGCGGTTCTTTCTGCGTGTAGAGCAGCTCAGAGCTCACCGCCGTGGCTTCCGTTGGTACTACTATTACTGCTGCTTCTGCTGCTGCTGTTGTTGTTTGTCTGTGCAGGCGATGCAGCTGGGGAAGCAGTGCCGTCGCGGTCCGTCAGTGCCGCCTGAGAAGATCATGGAGCCGTTGTTCTGCGCCCTGTGGAACTGTGTTGCGTGCATGGGGCGGGAGGCGACTTTATCTGTCTCCGTTTGTCTCCGTCTCCGTCGATTTGCTGCTATCCTTAGTGTCTCCACGCCTCCCCTCACCCACGTCCCTGTGGTGCGCACAGACGACGTATTCCTTGCTCTTTATAAGGGGGCAACAGACTCCGCCGCCGCCGACCCCGAGGTAAGTAGCTAGCAGCCTCTTCCCTGCAGAGACGGCTCCCCCGAATGTAGATGCTGCTGCTTCTGGCCAGCAGCAGCAGCAGCAGCTGCTGCTGCTGCATTTGTCTGCTGTTCAGGAATGCTGCAACACCGGCAGCGGGAGAGGGACCCTTGGCGGGTCTATGAATAGCCGCTTGCATGATCCGCTGCGGTTCCCGTGAGGGCCAGAGGATACGTATGCTGCTGCAGCAAACTGCATTCGCTTCTGCGATATTTTGTGTCTCTGATGCTACAGGAAGTCCGGGAACTATTTCAGCGGGACCCGATGTCAATAGCTGCAGGTCTTGTCCGTCGTGGGCTGCATTTCCCGCTGGCCCTCGAGCTGTTTAAAGCTATGAAAGACACACAACACCTCCCCACAGGTCTCAGTCTCCTCGGCCTCGCCTGCCTATACGCCCATAGTCCTCTCGTCGACGCGTAAGGACACGCTTGCTCCCCTCGTTCCTCTCTCTGCTGCTCCTCCTCCTGTTGTTGCTGATGCTCCTGCTGCTGTTGGTACCCTGTTTGTATCTGCTGCTCTTCTTTGGAAAGGCAGAAGAGGGGAGGAGGCTGCTGTTATTGCTGCTGGTGCTGCCAGTGCATTATTGCTAAGGCAGCTGGCTTGGCTTTGTCTTCTGACGACGTGTGCTACGTTCTAATGCGGTACATGCACAACAGTTACCTTACATCCTAATGCGGTGTATGTACAGCTGTTTTGCGTTCTGCTGCGGTGTATGTGCAGCTTGTTAAAAATGGGCTATGACCTTTTTGCCCAGAATTCTTTGGGGATGACTCCCCTTCTGGTGATGTGCGCAACCCGAGGGAGCTGTCTTCTTTCTGGGGAGAAGGGAAAATTCGCTGGTTGTTTGGCTTCGGAGTCCGCAGCGGCGGCAGCAGCAGCAGCAGCATCATCATCAGCAGCAGCAGATGCAGAGGAGACAGAAAAATCGCGGTTGGTTATCCTCCGTCTAATGCTACAGCACTGCGACGCATTGGACTCCCGAGAAGCTGCAGTAGACCGCCACAGGGTTGTTGATAAGAGACAGTCTCTGTCTCCTTCTCAGGTCTCCTCAGGGACACAGGAGGAGACAAAGCAGGCACAAGGCACCGGTGCAGGGCCGTTGGGGCCCAGCAGGAGACGGCTACTGTTTTCCTCTACACATAGACTCCTAGCGAGGAGCCAGGCGCTTCACTTTGCTGCTAGCAACGGAAAGACGCGGCTCTGTCGGCAGTTGCTAGCTGCTGGTGCGGATGTGCAGGCCCTGAACATGGAAGGGGCGATGCCTCTGCACTTGGCCTGCGTGGCTGGGGCTCTGGAGACAGTGAAGCTATTGCTAGAGAGGGGTGCCCCCATCAACGCTACCACTGCTGCAGGGGAGACACCGCTGCTGCTGGCTGCCTACTGGTTGCAGGAAGACGTGATGGCGCTGCTGCTGCAGCGGGGGGCCGACCCGGCGGTAGTAGCTAGGGTAGAAGGCCTCACAGTGCTGCATGCGGTGGCTGCAGGTGTACTGAGACAGACAAGGCCTTTGTTCAGAGGCCTTGCATGGGAAGGAGACCTCGCTGCAGTCACTCTAGAAGGATTTTCGGCGGAGACAGTTGCCAGGGGTACGTACACCCGAGGGGGATGCAACGCAAGCTGTCCAGACACCCTGATAGATCTGCGTCTTCCGTCTCCGACAGCAGATGACAGCGACCTGCTTGTTTTCCCTGGAGAGCTGATGCAGAGGGTGCAGAAGGCCCAGGGAATGCTGTTATCTCTATCACCCCACTGTAACCACTGTGCATACACCCGAAGAACGCGTAGAGGCTTTACACCTGCTGAGCTCTTGCTACGCTCTTGGGAGGACTTCGAGGCAAGACGTAACGAGCTGCTGAAGCTGGGGGATCTACGGCTTGCTCCCTTAACCTCAGAGGAGAAGGTACAGCTGGAGGAGCGCTGGCGCTTCGTGCTGCATCAAATATACGTATTAAGAGACCTTTTGAGTCCCCACCACCTAGGGGAGACAGAAGGGGGAAACTGTGGGGACGAAACCCCAAGGCCCGAACAAATCCGAGAGAATGAACGCCAAAAAATGATTAATGCAGCCCCCTGGCTCTTCAATGATGAAATCGCACGGGCCACACAGGGGAATAACGGGGGTGCCCCTGTTGTGGAGACAGCCGCTAAAGGCTGAGGGGTCCCATGCCCTACTCAAGCGGCGGGGCAGCCAACTAAGAACAGTGTGTTTCTGTACTGTCTTTCGCCGCGCCCCTCCCCCAACCTCTCTTTCTCTCGGTCTCTTTCGCTCTCTATTTGTAGCATCACCTCTCGTCTTCTCTTTCTTTGCCTTGGCGATGGAAGCGAATGCCCACAGGTTGAGCGCCCACGCGGGGGCCACATGGCATGTGGAGAGGCAAATAGAGTTTTCGAGCTTTTGTCTGTTTTTAGTAACGCTTTGAATAAGGCATTAAACCAGCAACTCAGGTAGCTTACCAGGGTCGTTGCTGCTAGGTAGCTTAAGACGCCTGGTGTACGAGCACCGCAGTCAAGAGCCACTGCGCGCGCAAGATGAGATGCACGAAGGGCAGCTTGATGACCTCATGCTGCTGCGGCTGTAGCTGCTGGACCCTGACTGGCTACGCCGTGTTGCTAGAGAGGGAGAACAGTCGATGGGGCTGTCTGAGACCAGTAGCTAGGGTGGGGGGACACATAAGGAGACAGACCCCGGAGACGCTGTGGCTATCAGAAGACAGCTGGCCCCCCCGAAGTGTTCGAACTGCTGCAACTGAGGCCTAAGGCAGCCTCAGAAAGTACAACTGTTGCTTATGGTTAGGGTTTAGAGTTTATACATTACGGCATAGGGTTTAGCGTCGAATATAAACGTTCTACAAGAAGGTTGAGGTGTTCGTGTAGCCAACAGCTCCTGCTGAGGCCGAAATACCAGTGTACAGGGGACTCTGCATCCACATGAAGGGGGGTAGCGAAGGGACAGGAAGAGGCAGCATATATCATACCTAAGCAGAGTAGCTGCTACTGCTGCTCCGTAGAGCAGTCATCAGCTGGCAGAGCTGCTGCTAGTTAGCGTGTAGAGTTTAGGGTTAAGCACACTATAAAAGCTTCTCCCTGGTCTCAGCCTGCAGGCGATGATACTTGAATGAATACCATGAGTATACATCCCACTAAAACCCGATGATATACGCATGCTGAAGGTTTAGGCTCAGTCACATGGCCCTTGGGGCCCTTGGGGGCCCCCAAGGTGTCTGTACCCTCTGCAAGAATCTGAGGGCCCCCTTGCTGTCCCTTGAGGAATTCAAAAGACAGCGCCGGCCTTGCAGTACAGAGCAAGCCACTAAGCTAGTCAGCTCCATGGGCCTTCTGAAGTGGGGTGCATGGGACGGGTAGGGATTATGGTTTAGGGTTTAGAGAGAGTCGCGTTTAGGGTCTGGAGTTTTAGGGTCCAGGCACATACGGCTGCATGCGCCGCAGCACAGCACAACACAGCAGCTTCGCCGGCCCCTCTGCCATATGGGGCTTGAAAGCCCAGATATTTGACTGAATCGTGACCGCTTGTCCGGTCCTCGTTGCTTGTCTCTACACCCTAAACGTTAGACATCAAACCCTAAACCTCCAATCCTCGCACAACAAACTTCCCACCACCCCCCTCGACACCGTCCGCCACAAGCAAGCTGAAGCGTTGTCACCTCAAGGGCGGCGGGCTGATGTGTCTCTAGAGCTGGTCGCGCTTATTCAGGGTTTAGAGTTTAGGGTGTTGGGTTCACAGCCAACGGGCAACGGGGCCAGCAAGTGTAGTAATTTCTCTGCTTAGATCCCCTTATACTGAATTTTCAATGGAAAGTATACATAAATACAAATATATAAAAATATATAGACTTATATATGTCATAACTCCTCACAGACTGCCTTTTGCTGCAGGGCCCCTGATGGGCCCCCAGGGCCTTCGGAGCCCCAGGGCCCTTTGTATTGGGGGCCCCCCAAAACCCACTACGCTGCAGCAGCAGCTGGAAACCCTAAACTCTTGACAACAACTGTGTCCAAGATTGAATGTTGGATACAGCAAATGCATGTTTAGGGTTTGTTTGTGCACTAATTTTGTGATTTTCGTTTTTGTCTGCCCAGCGAGCGTTGAGGGAGAGGCATGCGGGGCCCCTGGGCCTGAGAGCCTCAGGCCTCGGGCGTACAGACAGCTGAGCAAACAACACATAGGCCGCACCCTTCAGAGCCAAAAGGGCCCCCGTTCTCCTCAATGGGGGGCCCCCCAGCAGCTGCTGCTGCCGGAGGCGGCTGGATGGCTCTGGGCCGTCGATGGTTCTCAAGCTCCGTTATTGTAAGCCCTCCTCTTTTTTTTATTTAGGCATCTGTTTTTTTTGCTTATAACACCTCAGGGAGGATAAGGAACTACTACAACCTGCCAACCCTAAGCTTTGAGGGTGTAGGGTTTGAAAGCTTAGGGTTTGATGGTTTGACTGTTTATGGTTTGACGGTTCCTAACGTTTGGGGATTAAATGTTAGAGCTTTTAGTGCTTGGCGGTTTAGGGTTTGAGGGTTCAGGGTTTTAGTGTTTAGTGCCTGAGGGTTGAGGGTTTGAGGGTATACGATTTGAAGCTTTAGGGCTTAAGGATACAGGGTTTGATTTGAAGGCATAGGGTTTGAGATTTTAGGATCTCACGCTATATGGATTGAGGGTTTAGGGTTTGAGGGCTAAGGGTTTGAGGGTTTGCGTTTAGGGCCGGGAGACGCGGGCAGTTCCATGGGAGCCACGGGAGCAGCTCCTTCAGGCTAGAAAAGAGCCTCGATACATGGCTGAGTGCAAAGGTCCGCCATCTCTGCTGCTGTGGCTGCTGCTGCTGTGGCTGCTGCTGCTGCTGCTGCTGCTTGTGTTGCCGGTGCCCAGTGGGGGAGTTTACCTTACTGTGCATGCACAGGTTGGTTACATGCATTGTTTTGGGACTGCATGCAGGGACCCCGCGCATGGAATATTCTGAGAATATGATTGATGGGATTCGCATCCGCCCCACCTTCAACCCTTTTGTCAAACTTACTAGGGCAAAGAGATATGTACTCGACAACTGGCCCTCGAGGTGACCTCCGCCGCGATAGGGTTTAGGGTTTAGGGTTCACGGGTTTAAGGTCTAAGGAGTAGGGATTAGGGCTTAGACGTTAAGGTTAAGGGTTTTGGGTTTGCAATGAGGCGGCTATTCGACGCGACTTTGGGGCATAGGGTTTCAGGGTTTCAGGGCTTAGGGTTTAGGGTTCAGGGCTTAGGATTTTCCGGCTGCAGGAACTGGGCAGACTGGAACCCGTACAGCTGTTTCGTGAGGGGCAGTCGGCGGCGCTATCACATCCCCAAAGACATCATGCCTTACAAAGACGAACTCGGAGAATGGCATCCCCCTCGGTACAGCAAGGGTTTAGGGTTTTTAAGGTTTGGGACGTAGGGTTTGGGGTCTAGGGTTTTGGGTTTAGGGCTAAGCGTTTTGTATGTGGCCGCTGATGCAGACTTTCTGGCCGATACAAAGCGGACGTCGAGCGGCAGTACCGCCTGAACGGTAGGGCAAAAGTTTCCTTCGAACCCAAACCCTAAACACTAAACCCTAAACCCTTAATCCTGACAGCCTCCAATCCAATAGTTTAGGGTTTAGGGTTTGTGAGGGTTTGTATATAGGCCTTGAGTGGGTGTGGGTGAAAAACTTCTATAAGGAGAAGATGCACTTTCGTGACAGAGAACCATTGGGTCCCAAGAGGTGGTATATTCGAGAGTTCAGGTGAGACAAACAGATACGAATAAATACAAACAGATATAAATAAATACAAACAAATATAGAGAAGTACAAACAAGCACAAATAAATGAAATTGATTGCAACAAAGATCTAGACACGAGGGAGGTCCTTTAAAGATAACAGCGAGCGATGCATGCTGTGCATATACACCCGAAGGGCACAGAGCTTTCAGATGACCCCAGTTTGCATCGAAGAGCTCAGACTACTTCTCTTTAGCTGATGTGGTCTAGGGTTTAGGGTTTCCGCTCTAGATATGTGGGGAATACTGTCGCAGGCAACAGCAAGTGAAAGAGGCCATGAAGAAGATGGACGACCTCGTGGCGGATTACCGCAAGGTGGGTGGTGGGCGTGACGTGTTGCTAGCTAAGGTTTACTGCTTACGGTTTACGGCTTAGGGCTCTGCGGCAATACTGACGGATGCACAACTTTACCCACACATCAACACAACACCCTGCGTCCATCATCTAGCGGTCTCAGGTCTCCTCCGCGAGTTCGATATTGCCATGTGAAGTGCTGCTGTTGCTGCTGCTGCTGCTGTTGTTGCTGCTGCTGCAGGAGGTGAGGGACAAGCAGCGTTACAACTGGTTCGAGAAGGTAGTCCACGACTTCGCGGGGGAGCAGCTCTCCTCGGAGTACCTTAGAAGCCGCAAGGAGCCTAAGATGTAGCAGCAATGGCTCAGTACAGACTCGAGCTTACCTTCGCTGCAGCCCTTGCGTGCACCTACAGCAGAAGCCGCAGCTTTTGCTGCAGCTGCAGCTGAGGGTTATTTGTTCGTATGGAACAAACACCTCTCTTCTGGATATTGTATGCACTGCCCTGTCTCTTGAACCCAGTGAAAATTCAACTCTTAGAGACAGATCCACCTCGTTTGGAGACAGTTTGTATAGGGTGGCATATGGGTCCTCTAGCTGCATTTGTTCAACTCTAGCTGCATCTTCAGGTGTATAGACAGACGGTCATTGTGGGGCACCCGAGTCTCTCTCTCTCTTGCGGCCCTTTGCACTTAAGGCAGACCGTTGGTTTGCGCTGAGTGCCGATTTATACTGAAGCTGTTGTGTCTCTCATTTTCCTAGTTGGTGTTTCTTACAAGCGGCCTCAGGGCAAAGGGCTACGGTGTACAGAGACCTGATTGAGTACTCTGGCGGTGGTGGCGCTTAGAAGCCACAGAGGTAATAGAGGCCCTCACTCTATGGAGGTGTCTAGAAAGAGGTTAGCGCTGCAGCTGCATGCAAGACACTGCCAAGAGGCACATCAGCAACAGCAGCGTGAAGGCCTGCTGTCTCTTTTTCTCTTGTGTTTGTTTGTGGGCACTTGACGCTACCTGTCCCTGCCGCTACAAGCGGACAACGGATACACCCGCTCACATGAGACACTCTTTACACTATGACCTGCCTCCTTTGTTACTGTCCCCTACTTTGTCTTGCTACTGTATGATTTTTGTCTTGCTTGTGTCTCCTCTGCTTTGCTGCTGTCTCCTAATTTGCCCTACTGTTGTCCCCTACTCTGTTTACTTTTTTTCTTTGGTGTGGGCGTGTGCGCGGACTGCCCACGCTACCGCGTTGCCTAAGAGGTCTCTCTAGTGTATCGCTAGCAGTCCCCTGCAGCGTCGCCTTGGCGCAAGCTGTCCCTGTGTAAACTCGAAACCCTAAACCATCATCCGTAGATCCTCTACATTCGAGGAGACGCCCTGCTTTTCTTTCCTTCTTTATCTGTCTCCCTGGCGGTCACTCGTAGCCAGGGATTGATTCAAATGAGACTGCTCTCTGCAGCACCTCTACAGCTTCACTGTGTGGAGTTGTCTCCTGATGAGAGGCCCAAAGGGGTGTACCACCACCTGGGCCTGAGCGGCAGGCGGTACTTGGTATCGAGATAGCACTGTCTCCTGTCAGCTGTCTCCTCTTCAGGAGGCTGCAGGTGTCTCCTGCTGCTATCTGTCTCCTCCTCAGAAGGCTGCGAGGGACGGCCACTATGCCTCAGAGGCCTGATGCTGCTTCCTGCAGCTTCTGGCCCCTCTGCTGCAGCAGCGCCTCCCTTAACGGGGTCAGAGGCAGTCTCTTCGATACTCCAGCTGCTCCCACTGCTGCTGCTGCTGCAGCTGCTGGAGCTGCTGTGGCTGCAGCTGCTGCTTCCCGCTGTTGTTCGTGAGGTGTTTGGCCCGCAGCGCGATTCCGCAGCAGCAGCAGCAGCAGCAGCACGCGGGCTGTATCCAGTGTTTTTGTATCCAGTGTCTGTCTCTGCAGCTTCCCCTGGGTGCTGCAGCAAATGGAGACAACGAGCAGCTCGAGGGCTCTGACCCCAGAAGAAGGCCCCAGGGTAGGCGATGCTGTTGGCTGCGTCTTCTGTAGCTGCATGCGCATGCTGTTGCTGAGCCTGCTCCTGTTGCTGCTGCTGCAGCTGCCGCTGTGCCTGCTGTTGTGGCGCCGGCCAGGGCAGCTGTTGGTCTTGTGAAGGCCGCATGACGCTGCAAGTACGGGAGGGCTGCACCAGCTGCCGCTGTAGGGGTAGCTCTGTTTGCTGCTGCTGCAGCTCCGTCTGCTGCTGCATCTGCTCGCCGACAACATGCCCGTCCCTTCGCAGCTGCTCCAATTGATCGGGGTTCGCGCCCTGCTGCAGCGGCTGCGGCATCGGCTGTTGCAGCGGCTGCGGCATCGGCTGTTGCAGTGACTGCTGCAGCAGCCGCTGCTGCCCTGTTGGGTAATGAAGGGGGGAGCACAGCCCTGGGTATCGCCCACACCTGTGCTCCTGCGAACCATGTTGCGGTTGTCGTTGTTGCTGCTGCTTCTGCTGCTGCTCTTCATGTGAGAATGGGTGATGCCCCTCCAGCTGACGCTGCGGAACGATATGGTGGAGCACCAGAGGGCCGCCGACGTGTTGTTGGTGGTGTGGTGGTTGATGGCTGAGGTGCTGCTGCAGCAGTTGATGTTTGTTAGGAGCAGTCGATGGGTCACTCCATTGTCCTTTAGCAAACTGGCAGTGCAGCATGGGCTCGCAGGGCAGGAACTGTTGCTGCTGTTGTTGCTGGTAATGGTGCTGGGGCTGTTGTTGCTGCAGTTGCCGCGGCTGCAGCCTGTTGGTTGCAGTTGCATATGCTTGCGCAGTCTTCGTGCAACACATGGGGGTGGAACTCATCGCGCAGTCTCCGTCTGCTCCGCCCTGCTGCTGCAGTCCCCAGCGTAAACTACAGTCGCTGCCGAGTCCGTCCCCTGCTGCTGCTGCTGATGCTGCGTCGGCGAATTGCTGTAGGTTGCTGCTGCTGGGTGAGGTCCCCCTGACTGCAGTGCAGCACACTGGGGTCCCCTCGAGTGCAGTTAGTGCTTCGAGGCTGCTGCAACAGACCTCCCGCAGGCGCTGCAGCACGACGGCAGCATGGCTTAACAGCCCTTGCAGCTGACAGTGAAGGGCAAACAGCTGCTGCACTCGCTGCAAATGGAGCTGCTTTGTTTGGTGGTGCTGCTGCTGCTGCAGTTCGTACAATTGCTGCTGTTGCTGCGGAGGGTGCTGCAGCTGGATCGGGTCGGCTCCTGTTCGTGGGTTATGAAAGATGAGGGGGCCTTCTCTCGAACGCATATCTGCGTTTAGCACTGAGGGTGCTGTTGTTACTGCATCCGCTGTTGCTGCTGTTGCTTTAGCTGTTTCCTTTGCTGCAGGCTGCTGTGCAGCAAGCTGCGGGGCCAAAGAGGCTGCAGCTGGGGGTCTTTGCTGATGCGGCAACCAACTAGGCCTCTCCGCAGGGGCCCTTGCGGAAACAGGAGACGCGCAACAGCTTACGAAGCCCATAGATATGCAGGGGGACTGGGCATGTCTCTCTTCTCTTTGTGCTGCTGTGGAGGCACCACACGCAAGAGAATAACCCCTTCTCCCTGGAGGCTATGCACAGACAGAAGGATACGACGGCTGCTGAGACACCGCAGACACTGGAGACACTCGAGACACCGGGGGAGACACTGGAGATAATGGAGGGAACAATGCAGACAGTGGAGACACCAGGGAAGACATTGGAGACAATGGGGATAATGGAAGAGTCGCTGGAGACGGTTGAGACAATGGAGACAATGGAGGCAGTGGAGAGACCGGAAGAGACACTGTGGACACAATTGAGACAATGGAAAATACTGTTGATATAGTGGATACAGTGGAGAAACACGAGACATAGGCGATATGGGAGACACGCGAGGCACAAGGGAGGACAGTGGAGACACTGGAGACACCAGAGGAGACAGTTGAGACAGTGGAGACACCGGACGAGATAGCTCCAGGGAACAGGAGCCCAAATAGAGAAACTTGCCTTGCTGCTGTTTCTGTTGCAGCAGATGCTGCTTCTGCTGCTGCAACAGATGCTCCCTGGGAAGGTGTTGCGCGGGGTAGTGAAGCTGCTGGGATTGCTGTTCCTGCTGCCCGTGCGGCTCCTGCAGCTGCTGCAGCGGGGCTCGTTGCAGCCTTCGCGGAGGCTGCTGCTGCTGCTGCTGCCACTGCGGAGGCTGCTGCTGCTCAGAAGGCGTAAGGCAGCTCTGCTGATGCACTTGCTGCTGATGCTGCGACTGGTGAGGGGTTTCTCGTTGCTTTCTCATCGGCTGCTGCTGCTGCTGCTGTTGTATCTTTTGCTGCAGCAGCTGTTGCTGTTGCTGCGCGCCCTCGTGTCGCTGCTCTATCTGCTGCTGCGTCGGAGAAACCTCATGCATTTTGCCTCGAGGCTGTGGTGGCCCTTGCTGCGGCTGCTGCTGCAGCTGCTGCAGCGGGGCCCTCTTCCCCTGCAGTGTCTCTTCCACCTGTGGGGAGACAGAGTAGAGCAAATCGCATCTGCTGCTGGCTCCCTGTCTGTCTCCTTCCGCTGCTGCTTCGTGTTGTACAATAGGGGCGATCCGGTGACAGTTCCCTTGCTGCACCTGTTGCTGATGCGAACTCCCGAAGTGCTCAGCCTGGACAGCACGGTTCTGTCTTGCTGCAGATGCTGCATCAGCAGCAGCACAACTCTCTAATGCAGCCCCATTGGCTGCTGCTGCTACGTCTGCATGCTTCTTCCCCTGCAGCTGCTGCGGGGACAACTTAGGGAATGTCTCTTCAACTGTTTCCTCTTGGCTGTCGCGCGGGTTCGATTCCCCCCTCTGCATAATCTCTCCAGCCGCGTCGGCCGATGGTATACACGAGCCCTCCTGCTGCTCCTGCTGCTGCTGTTGCTGCTGTTGTCGTTGGTGCTGATGCTGCTGCGCTGAACGCATGCTGGGCTTGTTCTTGCTGCTGCCTCTCAAGGGAGGCATCGTCTCCCCCGCAGAGACACCGGCGGCAGCAGCTGCAGCAGGTGAAACCCCTTGCGCTTCCGGAATACACGAAACACGTGTCTTGCTTTTGCTACTGCTGCTGCTGCTGCTGCTGCTACTGTTGCTGCTGCTAGTGTTGCTGCTGCTGCTGGTACTTCGTTTGCTGCCGCCAGCATTGCTCTCAAACCGCTGCAGCAGCGTGACTGCTTTTCCTGCAGCAGCAGCAGCAGAATTTTCGACTCCTCCTAAAGAATGGCCCGGTGGCCGCTGTTGACGCAGCTGATTTGTTGCATTTGTCTCTCCGTCTCGCGTCTTTTTAATAGTGTTGCCTGCAGCTGCAGCAGCAGCTGCAGGAGGTGCTGCTGCTTTGGTGCCGCAGAACCGGGCCTGGGCGCCCGCAAGCCTCGCAGCAGCAAAAACGGAGGGAACAGTGCCCCTTCTGCTGGCTGCGTTTTGCGCTTCCCCTGACGCAGCAGGAAACGACTGTCTCTTCAGCAGCTTCCCCAGCATTCTGCGGTGCAGGGAGGAAACAGCTGCTGCTGCTCTACGCTTGCCACAAACAGAAGGTGAGGAAACTGTCTTTCTTCGTTTCACGCTGTTCCCGCTGCGGTTGCTGCTCCTGCTGCGGCTGCTGCCGCTGCTGCAGCTGCTGCAACTGCTGAGGCTACTGCGGCTGCTGCGGCTGCTGCTGCGGTGGCGGCTGCTGCTGCGGTTGCGGCTGCTGCTACTGCTGCTGCCGCTGCTGCTGCTGCGGTTGCTGCGGCTACTGCGGCTACTGCGGCTGCCGGTGCGCTTGGTATTGCGGCTTTTGTTGCTGTGGTTGGTTGCGCGGTTGTTGTTTCTGCTATTGCTACTGCTGCGGCTGCTGCTGCGACTGCCGCTGCTGTTGCGTCTGTGAGAACCTTCCGTTCCATCACTGCTGCTGCTGCTGCTGCAAGTATAGCAGCTGCTTCTGCTGCTGTTAGTTGCTGTCAGAGTAATGTTTCGTGCCGCGTTTTTGTGGGATGCGGGTGGTGGGATCGAGGGCCTGTCGTTTCGGGGCATCCCAGCTGCCCTCTGCACATTTCTCTGCGAGTGCTGCTGCAGGTGCTGCTGCAGGTGTTGCTGCGGCAGCGGCGGCTGCTGTTGCACCTGCTGCTGCTGCTGCTGGAGGTTTTGCTTTTTGGTGGGGGTCAATGTCGTCTGTCCCCCCGGCCCCGCTCGTTTCTGCGTCTTTTTGAGCAGCAACTCAGTAGCTGGTGCTGCTACAGCAACCCGTGATGCAGCAACCCCACAAGATTTCTTTCTGGGGGCATGTGTACTTGCTGCTGCAGCACCCCTGTTATCTGCTGCTGCTGCTTCGGAAGGTGTAACTGCAGCATCATTCTTGTCTCTAGGCTCACTTAAAGCTGCATCTGCTGTATTTGCTGCTGTATTTGCTGCTGCACTTGCTGCTCCTCTTGCTGCTGCTCTCGCTGTGGCAACTGCTGCTGAATTCCTCGTTGTTCCATTCCGAGCTGCTGCTTCAGGAGCTGCGTTTGCAGCAGCAGCAGCTGCAGCAGCAGCAGCTGCTGCAGCTGCTGTTTCTCTTGCGGCTGTTTCTGCTTGCCCTGTTTGAGCTTTCTTCGCCGTAGCACCTGCTGACGTTGTTGCTTGGACCAGGGATCTATGCTTTGCTGCAGATGCTGCTGCTACTCCTCCTGCTGCTGTTGCTGCGTTCATCATCAGGCCCGATGGATTGTGCGTGTCGGCGGGTGCAGCAGTAGCCCGCATCCCTCCCTCTACTACGGGACGAACGGCAACAGGCCTTGTGGCGGTAGCACGCGCTGCTGTTGGTGTTGTTGTTGCTGCTGCCCCCGCTGTTGTTGCTTCTGCAGCTGCTGAGAGGGGCACTGGATGCTTCTGCAACTCCCGCAACGCTGAGCCCAGCGACGCAAGCCGCAGGCTGCCGGTAGCGTGGAGGCGTTGTTGTTTCTGATGAATAGATGACCTCTGCTGCGTTGCTGCTGCAGATCTCAGTATAAATGGAGCTGCAGATGGCGTTTTTTTCCCTGCTGCTGCTGTTGCTGCATGCGTTCCTGCTGCGTCGCGATCCTGGGAGGCAGCAGCAAGCCGAGGCAACGCCCGGCCTTCTGCTACCTGCCAGGCTGTTTGCTGCTGCTGCTGGTGCTGCTGCCGCTGCTGCTGTTGTTGCAGCTGCTGAACGTCCAGGGGATGGCATGGCTCAGCTGTCCCTCCAGTGTTTGCTGTTTGCATCAAGAGCCCCGCCAACGGGCTGCGGTCCTTCGCCCGCTGCTCCTGCTGCTGCTGCAGTTGGGGCCGGTGCTGCTCCTGCTGCTGCTGCAGTTGGGGCAGCTGCTCCTGCTGGTCTCGCTGCTGCCGCTGCCGCTGCAGCAATTGCTTTGGATCGGGCCCGCTTGATGTCGTGACAGCCTGGGGTTCCCTTTGGAGTGGCGATGTACGCTGGTGAAGGACGGAAGTCTCTTCCTCTGGCACTGCTGCTGCTGCTGCTGCTTCTGCAGTGCTGCCCCTGGGTTCTGGTACTGCGTGCACCGGCCGTTGCTGCTGCTGCTGCTGCTGCTGCTTGTCTGGGTGCAGTGTCTGGGGTCGTGTCTCTGGTTCGCTGAAGTCCGACTCGGAAAGAGATATCTCGCGGCTGAGGGTGGAGTGAGAGACAGGAGACCCCCAGGAACGCGCTGTCTCCTCTGTCTCAGCAACATCAGCGAGACCTGCCCGGGGAACCGCTGCAGGCACCTGTCCCTCATCAGCTGGGTCCTGGTGGTGCTGGTGCTGCTCTGGTTGTTGCTGCTGCTGCTGCTGCGGTTGGTGCTGCTGCAGAGTGTGTCGGTGAGGCTCGTGTTGTTGCGGTTCGTGCTGCTGCTGCTGTTCCTGCTGCTGCTGCTGCTGCTGCTGCTGCTGACAATGTTTAGGGGGAGATGGCGTCGTCTCTGTCTGCCACATCTGCCTCAGCTCGCCCTGCTGCTTCTCTGCTGCTGGCTGCAGTAACTCCTCCTGCTCCGCTTCGGGATCCTCTCTCTGGAGCTGTTCTGCTGGCTCCAATTGCTGCTGCAGTTGGTGCTGCAGCTGCACCGTGTCCTGGTGCGGCTCTAAAGAAGCGTGCTGCTGTTCCCTGTTAAATGGCAGCAGTGCAGGCTTCCCTGCTTCTTGTTGCTGCTGCTTCTGGTTATTGCCTTCGCTTGGGCTGCGGCCATCTTGAGCTTGTTGCTGCTGCTCGTACAGATCCTGCTGCTGAGAGTCAGTTTCATCCTGCTGCTGCTGCTGCTGTTGCTGGTAGCCAGTCCTGCCATGCTGCTGCTGCTGAGATCCAGTTCCGCCATGCTGCTGTTGTTGCTCAGAACCAGTTCCGGTCTGCTGCTGCTGTTGCTGTTGCTGCTGCGGCTGCTTCGAATCAGTTCCGTCATTCTGCTGCTGTTCCCGGTACTCCCCCTCCCACTGGCGTTCCTTCTGATGTAGCTGCTGCTGCTGCTGTTGCGGTTGCTGCTGTTGCGGTTGCCGTTGTTGTTGCTGCTGCTGTTGCCGTTGCTGCTGCTCTTTCTGGAGGTTCTCATTGTCGTGTGTGTGCACCGCAGGTGGGGTTGGTGTTGCTAACGGGAGGCCATGGTTTGGGGGCCTCCCAGGACTTGGTGGGTCAGGGAAGGGGGCCCCTGTCTCTCCTCCTTCCGAATTGCCTTGGGGCCCTCCTGGAGGCTCTGAGGTGGTTGAGGGCCCTGGGGGTCGCTGAAGGGCCAGCGAGTCGAATAGAGACATCTACGAGTTGGGCTCGTGCTGCTGCTGCTGCGGCTGTTGCTGCTGGCGCTGCTGCGGGTGGCATTGCTCCTTCGCTTCGGCAGTTGAAAGGGGCTCAGAAGAAAAACTCATGAAGAGAAAAACCTTAAAAATACGTTGTTCCAAATAAACAGACGCTGCAGCAGCAGCAGCAGCAAGAGCAGCAGCAGCAGCAGACCGTCCCTCGCCAGAGTGACCTTCGGCCGCGAGCTGCACGGGGTCTCCGTTGCCGATCCCGGGATCGCCTCCTCCCTCCCCCAACTCAGCAGCTCCAGGAGCTCAATTAAAATACAACAGTAGCTGTTTCTTTTCTATTTGCGGCAAAAGAGAGGACAAAGAAATGAGACAAAAGCGGAGAAGGAGAGCGCGGGGAGTGTGCTGCCTGCTCGATCGGGAGTTTGCTGCTGGGGTGTACAGACACCCCATGCAGCATAATAAGGCCCTGATTAGCTTGAAATTATTGTCTTAATTTTTGTATTTAATTTCGGTTGCAGATATTCCCAACAATCAACCCAGAAAACGACACATCGAAGGCCGTTGCTGCTCCCGTTGCTGGCGTTGTTGCTGTTGTTGGTTTGTTGCTGCTGCTGCGGTGTGCCTGCTGTTTGCAGCTGCCGCACCGCAAGCCATTGCAATTGTCTCTCTCTCCATTTGCTTTTCTGGCTGTCTCGAAGGCCGAGGGGGTAACCTTAGCCCCCCACATCGCTCCCCACGCGCCAGAGAGCTCCGGCTGCGGATCGATCTGTAACATGAGTTAGCGCAGAGTTAGCTCAGGAGCCTATCGACAGCTTTGGCATGCTGCGCGTAAGCG
>NW_024016040.1:0-2290 GCF_000499745.2 Eimeria mitis | reverse complement strand
CTGCGACACCCCAGCAGCATTCTAAAAATTTTTTTTCATATTCGCCAGCAACATAGAACCCTTCACAAAACTATTACTATGTTTTCGTTGAAGGTCACATGCTGTGTCATCTACACGACAAGGACGCCTCCAAATACACAAAAGTGTAATTTCGTTGAGCCTACTGCTGCAAGGCAAGGAGGGGCACACGCGCTATACATGCGGGTGGTGTTTCTACTAACCTTCACTGCGAATGGCTGCTGTGCATTGTTCAGGGCAATAGAGGCTCTCGTGCTAATGGGCAATCCCCTCTTTCATGGGGCTTCCTCCACACTGCTTGGTATTTTGTTGCTTGGTTTTAGCGAATCGTTCGTCTTCACCGTTTTCTTCCGCATGATGGTCATGGTGCGTCAGCCTCCCCAAAGGGTTGTACATAAAGGAGCGCTGCTGCATCAAAAATGTTGTATACTTATCCCGTCACTGGCTCCTATGTACTTAAAAAGTGTATGCACTGCATGCAAGCATTAAGCACAAGGGCCTGTACTCCTACGTAGCTTTATCCTACCGCTCGAGTTTAGGTGTTACTTGTTGGCATCCACAGCATGTGTTTGTACTGCGTTTTTTTACTGTTGCACTTTGGTCTTCACAGGTTGTTTTATTTGGAGCTGCACACGGTATGGTGTTGCTACCCGTTATTCTCTCGTGGCTGGGCCCCATGACAGTCAACCACAATGCGAGCGAAGTGGAAGATGGTTGCAGCGGCCTGGAAGAAGATGGAGACCCAAAGTCAGCAGAGCAAGAGGCGGGTGCACCAACGTCTGCAGGCCCGCCAGAGGAGGGAGGTTTTAATGATGCCACGCGAGTGTCTGTGCCTCCCCCTAGTCTTGCACTCAAGCCCTCCAGCTCCAAATTAGCGGGGAGGGGGGGTCCTTCATCCACAAACCCCTCGAGTCGCAGCGTTTCGAATGCGCCTTTGAACTCTCTCCTGACGATTCCGTCCCACCAACTCTCCTGCAACAGCNTCGCAGCGTTTCGAATGCGCCTTTGAACTCTCTCCTGACGATTCCGTCCCACCAACTCTCCTGCAACAGCAGCTCGATGAGGGAACGCGAAAACCAAATCGCGGGGAGTCCGATGAGGCGATCAAAGTCAGCATCCGCCTCCTCAAGAAGTGGTCTTGGGGATCATCAGCAGAAGCAAGATCTGTACCGACGTGCATCACTGCTAACAAGAAATGAATCTCTGTTGGCCAGCAGAAGCCGTGAAGGGAGGCAAAGGGCTCACAGCACCAACACGTGCAGCTCGCGGATGTCGCACTTCCCATCACCGTCGGGAGAAACTCGAAAGACGCGGCGTTCAAGCTGCAATGTCGGCTCGAGGATAGGCGACAGCATGCTAACAGATGCACTGACAAGCCAGGCGCAGCAGCAGCATCCCTCAACTTCCTCGTCAGGGCAGAGCCTCCACTCTAAACACAGAAGCCAGCAATTCAGACAGCTGTTGCCACCGATTAAACACAAGTCCATAAGCACAGGCAACGGAAGACGCCCATCGCAAGATCTCTGCCGAACAAGCAGCAGCAACAGCACCAATAAAACCACCATGAGAAGTCACACTCATCAGTAGAAACAATTTAATGGTTTTGTAGCCAGCATATTTTTAAGAGTTGCACACGGAAAAGCATTCATAAACCCTCTGAGTGGCATTTACAATTGCTTCCCCTTGACATGAATGCTTTTGTGGAATATATTACATATGTATCAATATAAAATTGGTGGGCAGCTTGGCATTTAGGAGTTAAGCTGGCCTGTCTTAAGGTAGATCTGAGAGTACGGGTCGCCTTAAGAAGGCAGTCCAAGCGCTAACACCACGATTGTGCTTTGCGTGTTGAGCACGCTACAAAGCAGCACAAGAAGTGCTGCAATCCAGCAGTGCGTGGCGCCTTTAAATACGTATGCTGCAACAGCCCAGCCCACCCCCACTGTCTTTGCTGGGTGGTGCATGAAGATGCAGTAGTTACGTAAGGCAGTCGCTGGTGCCTGCCAGGCACCTTGAACCGTGCCGCCCAAGCTTTCCCCCCAAACCCGTCATTCGCTTAATTGCGCATCTACGAATGCAACAGTCTAGCATTGCCTCATGAACCCGACAGCAACAGGCTCAAAGGGAAGCCTTAGCCCCGTAGGCTTGTCAGTGCGTGAAAGCAAAACTGCCTCCAAGCTATGTCTCGGTTATTGTTGGAACTATATATATATATATATATATATATATATATATATATATATATATATATATATATATATAATATATATAT
>NW_024016039.1:0-2292 GCF_000499745.2 Eimeria mitis | reverse complement strand
TGGGAGGTGGAGGAGAGGTGGGCAGGCCAGGCGCAGCGAACGCTATCTTACGCGCAACGGATTGTTTCGTGCGCGTCAGAGAGGTAGCGTGTTTGCTTGCTTAACTGCGCATCTCTCTCCTGTATCAGTGTTTGCGAGTGGCGATGCAGATTCCGCCGAGTTTTGTGGGGCTTTGGGGTGTTTGGAGGGTCTCACCAGCCCTCTCCGCATGTGTGAACGTTTGCGTCCGTGAGGTGGTGGCTCTGCAGAGGAGTAATGTTCTGCATGAGTTTTACAGACTGTGAACGTCAGGGCACAGCGTCACTTTGGTGCGCCGGGAAGCGCCTATGCTAGTACCGCTTGGGTGTACGGTGGCGTTTGATACTGGACGTGGGCATTGCGAGCACCTGTAGAGGCTTTAGCGACGCTGGCAGTTGATTTCTGACGAATCGGGAATCTTTCGTAGGCGTGATTAATGCAACAGTAGATTTGAAAGTGGGGAAACATGAAGGTGTTTGCTCCAGCCTCCAGCAGAAAAGGACCCCAGAGCGATTGATGTGGCGCGAATGATGGCTGTAACACGTAGGAATTCGCTGCCAGGCTGATCACACCCCTCGCAGCAAAGTGTGCAGCTCACACCAATGAAACATCGCTTTCATCTACATCTCCTTGGGATTTAGAAGGTGTGTTTGTATGCACGGATGCACGTGTTCATGGCTCGCCATTCGCGCGACGGAGCTGTAGGGTAAGGCGCTGTGCCTGGGTTTCGATATTAATGTGTGATGGCATGACCTTGCAAAGTTGGGCAAAATTTCCCTTCGTCTTGGCAGCCCTTGTTCAGCTCGCGCAATTGTCGTGTAAACTTCTAGGATCGGAGACGTTCTGATTTCCTATGCTTTACTGGTCTTTAAACGGATGGAGTAGGCCTTTATCCTGCTACAGATAGCTCATATCTGAGCAAAATTCAGGGGTACAAGCTGGCAGAAATCTCCAACGGCAAGTAAGGTTACCCGCTTGGCGTAACACATCTGTAACGTACGTGTTGTGTTTGCGTGCATGCGTCGACCTGACGCTTGGAGATGAAGGAAAACTATTGGACTGCAGGAATGCATTCAGTGCACTGGAAAAGTGAACGGTTCTCCATGTAGCGCGTAGTCAAGACCTGCACGTGGGGCGAAACTGCCCGTTTGTAGGGAAAGTAAGGCACTCGGTAGACGCTGGACGTTGTTGGGCAACCGTCGGGTGTGTTTTTGCCAGCCTTTTTGTACCGGTAGTCGGTTTTTCCCCGTATGTTACGGGGTTATAAACTGAATTTACAGGCAAAATATGTTAGTTGGGAAAACGTGTGCGTGCTCGATGTTGGTGGATTGACGATTGGTAGGGGTGGGAAAGCCTAAAGTGAGGTAATTCAACTTTCTGCCGTGTCCATGATTTTCAAAAAATCGATTTTCCGTGATCCGCGCTTCGCTTGCGGCACTAGAGGTACACGCAAGTATGCCATATTTCTGCGCACCATACTCGAGTTGCATGCCAGCATCTTATGTGCCAAGACGCCGCTTGTAGAGATTGCCATCAAAACGAAGGAATTCGCCCGGCTGTAGTTTGTAAGCGGGGTTGCACTGCACTGTTCGCTACACCGTCACATCATTCGATCTTTATTGATTTATCCAGAAAATATGATAGCTTCTGTTCACCTCTAGGACACATGTACCAGTTGTTGGTTGCTACTTGGTATAATACAGCTGACACATATTCCCACATAACCAAACCAAAGAGTGAGTTAGAATCCTANTGCAAATACATTTATTCGAAAAGCGGTGGCATGGATAACAAATGGCCTTGAAATGACGGCTGTATTGGCGGTATGTGTCAGCCGATCCTCATAGCTTGCCGTCGCTGTGTCCTAAACTTCCAAATCATGCAGCAGACGAAAAGCCAATTTTCAACAATCAGCAATGCAAGGTGTAGAGAACACTGCGCTGTGGAGGCTTAGAACATGACGCGCACTGTACTAAGCACCCCAGTGCAGAAGTTCGGCGTTACCCTGAAAGCACAGTTTCCCGTGTGCGAAGTAGAGTAAGAGCTGTCAGTACAATAAACAAAGCGCAAACATGATGCTTTTATCGAGCATCAACACGTTCACGACCGCATGTTCCTTGTACTGACACGTTGCTTATCTTTGTATGGCATTGGAGATACAATGCCTAGTAGAAGTAATTTATGTCTATATTGATGGAAGAGCTTCAAATCTTAACAACAGAAAGTTCGTGAACTGCATGCGTACATGGTGCTGGTGCCCTGCCTCGTTCTGGC
>NW_024016038.1:0-2292 GCF_000499745.2 Eimeria mitis | reverse complement strand
AGCAGAACCTTAAGTCTTCCTTCCCTATATTTGTGCAGCAGGCGGAGAAAGCGGCGGCGGAGCTGAAGGGTCTGCGGGGACTAGAGGGCGCGGGGGACCTGCATTTGCTTGTGGCCGCTACTGCAAATCTGGAAATGCTCAAAGTAGCGTGTGATGCGCTGCAGATAGAATTCAAGTGTTCTGATAGCATCAAGGGCAATGCAGGAGCAGTGCTACACATGCAATACCAGCGGGGACACGCATCCATACATCGCGACCTAACAGGGCGACTAGGGGAACTGCGTATTCTGTGTATATTGGAGCGGCAGCGCCAACAAAATCTCCCCCAACAAGACGTCAGCGTCTTAGAGGCCCTTGACTGGCTTGAAGACCAGCTGAACAGATGCGAGCAGCAGCTTCAGAAGCACAAGGAGATGATGGAGCGGATGGAAGAGGAAGACGACATCCTCTTCGCAAGCAATCTGGAGCAGCAAGCCAGAACGATAGCGGACAACCTGAGTGCCTTGCTGAAGGCCGTCGCTAACAGAAGGAGTTCGATACCGGGAGCCCTGAGCGAAGAGGAAGCCGCCCAAAGCGAAGCCATGCAGGGCCACCTGAAAGTGGTGGCCTACAGGGCCATCGGAGAGGCTGCAGCGGCAGGGGGGCGAGCAGTGGGCATGCTAAAGTCGGCGGAAGAGCAACGGCCTGGCGATTCCACTTTGCCGTGGAGTCAGCAGGCGGAGGGAAGCAAACTGTCTCAATTGCCGAGACTCAGGAGTACCGACGTGGCCCAGATGATTTCCGCAATGCTGAAGCAGTTTGAGAATGTACATGCAGCTATGCGCAAGCCTGTACATGCAAAAGAACAGACACAGGAGAGACGCAGCAGCTCAGACGCCCTTATAGAGGAGCTGCTTCGTGCATCGCGAACGGCCGCTGAGACTTCAGCGGCCTTCCTCAACGAGGCGCAGTTTATGTGGCTGCATGCACAGCTTAACGCCTCCCTGGAACTCGATATGCAATTGAGTGCCACCTTGGCGCAGAGAGCAACTGCTGCAGTAGGCATGGCAGCAGGGGAGCAGCCCAAACAACAACACTGGCATGTTGAAGTGCCTGCCGTTGATATCCAAGTATTTGAAAATCTGCTGGAACAGTTCAAGAATGTTGAGGAGGACGCGCAGTCGGCTACTGCGCTCAATCAAATGGCTTTAGCAGCAACAAGGATGAAACAGGCGGCCTTAAAACTCACAATGTTTGTTGACGAACGTCAGAAGCAACCAAGGTGACGCTAAGGACGAACGCCAAGGAGGGTAAAAGGCAACGCCTACTTGGATGTGGCTGATGGAAAGGTGTACCGATCGTTCTGATGTCTATCTCCCTTTTGCTCTTGAGCAACAGGGTACCCTTAACCGCTCACCAGCAAAGAGGAGGGAAGCGTAACACAAGCGCATTGACAGGCGAGGCGAGATATGGCGAACAAATGGCGGTATATTCCGTATTTGCCTTGTAAGGTTGGCATTGAACGAACCATTCCCTATAGGGAGAGAAGGTATCCTTGGATATCCCGCATTAGCGCTCAGTGGTGTGCGGAGGCAACAACGGCAACTACAGCGGAGACGCAGACGCTTCGTGTTGTTGCTTTGTCGGCAATAGCAGTACGTGTTTCCCATGCCGCCGAGGAGAGCAACAGATAGCAGGGCCGTTAATTGGGGCTGGCGTTTCTACAGAAAGTAGTTTCTCAGTGCAGTGCAAGACAGTTCTCTGGCTTTATTCTAGCTAAACGGAATCTCGAGGATCGTGCCACTCGATCTAGCTACAATACGTAGCTAAATGGAGTTGCGGAATTCACTGCGGATGATGCGCCTGAAGAATTTTTAGCGTGCGGCCTGAAACAGCCGTCAGCAGTCTTGTAGGGCAAAGACTCCCGTTTATCACATAGGCTTATTGGAGAATAAGCCGGCGCAGAATTGGATTGTTGATTGTGTCTTTGGAAGCGTAGCAGCAAGGAACGTCCGTCTAATATCTGATCAACAGATGCTTAGCTCTGTGGAGATATGCATCCTATCCATGCCTCCGTTGTGCGTACAGGCGCTTCCGGTGTTCCGTGTAGTCATTGTTGCTGTGTGGTTAACCAGTGTTAAGGAAGCTACGCAGTCCTTTCTACTGCAGTATTTGCTGCGTGTCAGATGTGGGATAATTGTGTTTGGCGGTGGACTTTTGTTCGTTCCGTGATTAAGGTATAAATGAGCTGTGCTAGTGCCAGCTATTATTCTGCTTGTTTCTTTCCGTTTCTTCTTCCTCTCACCATTGCCG
>NW_024016037.1:0-2294 GCF_000499745.2 Eimeria mitis | reverse complement strand
ATACCAGTTTGTAAGAAGTTGCAAACGGCTGCTGAAATGGGAGAGCAACCGTCACTCCCTGTATGGCATCTCTTGAATTCAGCAGGTATACAGACGCAATCGAACGTGGCAATACGCACAGTGGCGTGGTGGATGGGATGATGTGGAGACGGGCTCTCGACGAGCATGCGCATATTTGCTTAATGAAGAAAGCACACGTGTTTATGACAGTCGTCCCTACAAATTTGGGCGACATCCGCAGAGTTCAAACACTGTTGTGTGCGTGTCGCCACGTTTAACGCTAAATCCTAGCTTCGCACTGATGCTGCGGGTCGTCCGCCGTGTCCTAGTTTGGTCATATGTCCTTTGCTAGTGACGTAGGCACTGCACCGCTAGGGCGAATGCCTAAATGAGCAATAAGAACTCTCTGGAAAGCTTGCGGTGGGCCCCCCTGTAGGAGCTCGAAGGGCGATGACGAGTAAGGTGGACGATGCCTGCGCAGAGAAGAAACCGCGTCAGCGAGCATTGCTGATATGCGTTTGTCAGTCGCGGCAGTGGCAAGAACGACTGTCGAGAGTGCAGATACATTCCTGCTGGGTCTGCGAAATTGGGGCAGGGCTATCGCAGCGTTGTAGCTGCTGGTCGACACCTGANAGTGCCATTGGGTAGCTCCAGCTTCACCAGCAAGATTTGGTAGTTGCTTTGTGAGTAGTAAGTTGGCGTGTGCGGCAAACAGGACTCGAAACCAGCTTGTAAGAAGTTGCAAACGGCTGCTGAAATGGGGGAGCAACCGTCAGTCCCTGTATCAAATCTCTGGAATTCAGCAGCTGTACAAATGCCATCCAGTGTGACAGTACGTATAGCGACGTGGCTGATGCTATATTGTGCAGAAGAGATCTCGGTGAACATCCGCAGATTTTCACGATAAAGAAAACACGCATGTGTCGGCCCTACAAAGTTGGGCGACATCCGAAGAGTTCAAACACTGTCATACGCGAGCCGCCACGCTTAACGCTAAATCCTAGCTTTGCAGTGGTGCTACAGGTCGTCCGCCATGTCATAGTTTGGCCATCTGTCTTTTGGTAGGGAAGAATGCACTGCGCCGCCAGGGCGAATGCCTCGATGCGCAAGAAGACTCTCTGGAACTCTTGCAGTGGGCCCCCGTGTAGGAGCTCGAAGGGCGGCGACGAGTAAGGTGCAAGGTACCTGCCGCGGCGTGGCAGGTTTGCGGATGCGCTCCGAACATCTACACATAGGGCGTGCGTTGAACTGCCACTGGGTGGCTCGCATGTCACAAGCCAGATTTGGCGCTTGCTTTCTGTGTGCGTTTTTGTGGGCTGGCGCGTCACTGAAGGCTCGACACAAGCACTTGCGTGCTGTGCAGCAAAATATTCAGTTGCCTCTGGTGATACGAGGCTTACGAGTTTCACGGAACCCCGCGGGGAGCTCGCATGACTGGGTCATGCAGCGATCGGCAACGCATGCGACGTTGGCTCGGGGGGTTGAGGCGCTGCTAGGCAATCCGCTACGAATGGTAATGGAAGATGTGCCTTTGTCGTGATTAGGCGGGTTTTCTTCCAGCCGGTTTCTTCGCATTGTTATTGGGGATCAATAACCACGCGAAGCAACAGGCTGGAAGTGGTAAGGTGCCTGCTTTGCCCTTCAGAAAAATTAGTGTAAGTGATCGTTCTGCACATCGAGTACTAATGCAGTATGTGAGCTTTCGTGCGCAACTGCAAAGCGGCAATTCTTGCTGTTGCAAGAATATCCTGTTTGCAATAGAAAGTATGTACATATTTCTGGTTAGCACCTGGGACCGTCCGCAATGGGCTGCGGTAAGCAATGCGAGCAGTGACTCTCAACCATGCCGATGGAGCACATTTAGTCCGAGGCGTTATTCCACGATGCCTGCTTTAGCGAAAACACTCTGAAGGCAAAAAAGCCTGTTTTCCGTTGCTCAAGTGGCGGCTTCTCCCATAGCATCTGGTCACTCTTCTGCTGCGGCCGTAACGCGCAGTCATCACAAATATATGACAGTCGTGATGATGCCGTGTGTTCGAAATAGGTACAATTTGTAAATTTGTCGCACATTGTCGTTCGAGCTCGGCATATCAGGGCAAGCTGCTCGTAACCCTCCGAAGTAGACGACTGTGAGAAGCAGGAGGCAGGCCTTGCGTGTGCACTAGCTTGGCATTTCCCATACGTGTTGAACATTTCGATCAACCTAGGTTTCCCACCAGGACGTGACCCGACAGGTTCGCCCCAGACAGCCACCTGCACCGTCCTGCACCTGGCAGGAAGCCTAAAGTTTGTTT
>NW_024016036.1:0-2301 GCF_000499745.2 Eimeria mitis | reverse complement strand
TCAGAAAAAGTATTATTAATTAATACTTCAGCTTAGCTTTACGACGTAAAGATGGACTTGTTGATTAC
The DNA here is from genome assembly GCF_000499745.2 of Eimeria mitis. NCBI lineage: Eukaryota > Apicomplexa > Conoidasida > Eucoccidiorida > Eimeriidae > Eimeria > Eimeria mitis. The sequence continues at coordinate 2,233 of NW_024016036.1, read as the reverse complement.
ATCGGAGTCCAGCTTTACGTCGGGCGGGTGAGGCGCTGCTAGGATGTACTCGCATCTCCCGTGAAATGCAAGTCGAAATTCCCATGTTGTATTTGTTTGCTTTGATAGACTAAGGGCCGGTCCCTCTGGGTATTTTACGTTAAACAAGCACTTAAAATCACCAGTAGCCCTTGCGAACAGCTTTCTAATGGAAACCTGTGCCCGTTTGCACAGCACTGTATGGGAATCGCCGGTTGCAGCGTGCTTTGCTTTGAGTTAGCACGTGGACCTTCACTTGGCCTTGATATGCTGCATGCAAAAAAATAAAAATTATCAACAAGTGTCTACAGAGATAAACTATGTAGTTAAGGAGGGAGCTTCGATCTGCCTACATGGCGAGGCTCGTAACGTGGTTTGCCTGCAGTTCGCACAGGAACATTCGGTTGGTCTTGGTAGGTTGCCTGCAAGCAAATTAAAACGCTATGTAAGCGTATACAGAGGTAAAGCACGCAGAAATGGAGGCTTCGTTGAAGCTTTCCTCTGCTCACACGTGAGGCTGGCTTACATCGCCAGCGGCGGTGAGGTGCACTGCGACTCCACTTAGGCTGCCTCCTCCCCCGCGAACCCAGGCCCTCATCGGAACGCCCACGATGCCTGGAGACAGGGAAGGGAGGCCAGCTTCTTTGGGGAAAGGCTTACCTCAAGTCTTTGCCTTCATTGCTGCTCGCTTCTGTCCTTGAACAAGGCTGGAGAGGCTCGCACCAGGAGTTGCAGCCAAGTGGACTGCAGCTCGAGTCAGGCCAGCTGCTGCTCCGCAACGCCAGGCCATGTGCTGTTGCAGCCGGGACGCCTGAAGACACGGGGAAGAGGTCAATTGCACTTGGGAAACCCTTACGTTAAGTCCTTGGCATCGTTGCAGCTCGTGACAGTTGTTGAATAAGGCCGAGGGTAGCCCCTTATACGGCGGGAACGAGCTGTGAAAGAGATTACTTGATACGTTTCCCAAAAATATAGCTTGCATCCCATGTAGCACGGCATGGTTGGTGTTGGTACTTGTATATCTACCGATGCACAGGCAACATATGGTGGGTCACTTGAGTTGTAACGAGTCCTTGGCATCCGAATGTAGTTGGAATCTCTGAGAGCTGCATGCTGTCATGATTTCCTGGAACGTGGCACATTTCGAGCTTAACTTGAGATTTTACGCTCAATAGCTTCTCCTTTCGCTCAGTCCATTGTACCTGACAACTTGTGAAGCTGAGATTTCCTTAACGCTTCACCTTTGATGAAATGGACGCAGCTGGCGACGGTGCAATGCTTCCTCTCCGATACCCCCAACTAGAGCATTCTCTATGTAAGGTACGTGTATCGTTCCTTCTATGCAGGCCGACCGTGGAAGACCAAGTAGGTGCTCAGCAATTGCCTAAACTGTTATGAATGCAGCTACGGAGGATAGACTTGCGCTACAGCTCAGACTGAGGCCTTTCGTATCAGAAACACCGCATGCATGCAAAGTCCTCCGTCTCATCCGAGGACAGATGTGAGCTGCGAAAGAGTTGATATACTTGAGGTAAGAACTACCAACAGGCAACTGACTTCTACTCCCGCTGCCAGACGGCCTGGAGCCGGCGGTCCAACGGTGTTGGGTCAGGGGGAATGGAGATGGCCTGGCACAAGTTGCAACGCACCCTGCTGCAACTTGTGCTGCACCGCAACTCCGCATACACCCACAACCAAGCCATATTGCTGCATATGTTAACATCGTAGGCGAATGTTGAGCGCTTACTCGGCTCTCAGTAGCCAGCATGCACGCAAGTAGGAATGCACAGACGAAGCAACGTTACAATACCCCTTCAGCGCTAGTTGCGCCGAGGCGCTGTGCGAGTATGTTGGGCCCTCGCCTCCCCCCAGCCCCAAGCTGTCGGGCCGCCGGGTTCAGGCCGCCTGTGGAGAAGCGAGGAGGCCACGCACTTCTTCGAAGTTCTTAGCGTAATCATTTTGACTCTTTTGCACCTCGCAACGACCCTCGAACAAGGTTGAGAACTTTCGTTCCGCCCACCATGTAGTGCGTGGGTCCTAGAATGCATCAGTTGCGTTATATTCTTCAGTGTAAAAACGTACATCACGATTGGATATTCGATTTAAACATATTTGAACAGAAGCATAACTAAACGGCGAAAGGCAGTCATACCAGCACAGGTCGGTGCAGACCGCAACTAGAGACGCTCGCACGTGAGCGACAGGACACCGACCT
>NW_024016034.1:0-2313 GCF_000499745.2 Eimeria mitis | reverse complement strand
TAGGGGAATCATTGTTATTTTCTTTTCCTCCGCTTAATAATATGCTTAAATTCAGCGGGTAATCTCGACTAATTTCAGGTCTCAAACAAATTATAGATCCAAACCATCAATTAGAAGAATGATGGAGGAACCATATACCACTACCCACACATACATAAAAGCAAAACACCAACTCTAACAGGCATACAAGCCTGCTCCCCTCGGTCCACTATCTTGCGAGGTAACAGAATAGTAGCAGAACTCCAAGAGTCACACACCACCGTATCTCTTTCGTGAAGGAAAGGATAGAGTTAGGCTGCACAAAAAATGTGCATCAAATGTGCCGCCTTTATACGTGAACAATAGTATATCCACGAACAACTTAACGCGACGCATGCATGCCTGTCTCCTGCGACACGCAAACGAAACCACCATCAGCGAAAAACTGACAACACACGGCAGTGTTTTTTGCGATTGGTAGTCTACTTTTGGAAGGGGTCAAGAGACACAGAAACAGACGTGCTACGGGGAAAATCCCAGAAGCGCCATATGCTGCGTCCTTCACCGATGCGTGAGCCAAGACATCCATTGCTGAAAGTTTTTTTTGCATATAGAGAACAAAAAACTCGCGGGAAAAATATGCCAAAAGGGATAAGATTGTAGGAAATGTCCAGTTTCACTACAGCATGTCGCATGCACGGGGCTGCATGCACGCATGCGAAACGTTGCCTATTCATGGCCCACCATCACAATGAACGAGTGGCCAGCAAAAACAGCTTGTGGATGCAAAGCCAAGACAAATAATCGAGTCTTTATAGTCCTAATCATGGCGGGAACGTGACGCCAAGAATCGAATTCCAAGGCGGGGGAGCGTGACAAATCATCGCACACACCATCTTCAAACCATCTAGAGAATGTCACCGCGAACTTCTACACAGCCTCCCGTTTCAGGTACGTATATCTGATTCACGCCCAAAGATTGATGAAGAGAATCATATTGAAGGGGATCTAAATAACCAAATTCTTCACGCTGACGAACCGAATTCCCGCCTCAGCTGTGAAACAGTCAACGGAAATAAATTTAAAGAAGACAGTGGACAGTTCTTGGAACAGAGTTTCTTTCTGCCGCCCCTTCTAGGTAGCTGTCGCCTCACCCCCGCAGGCTTCACCCACCAGGTGGGGCTAGTGCGGATCCAATTAACGCTTCTACTGACGCTGCATAAATTTGAAAACAACACGTACAGATATGAGTTTTTAAATACTCAAGGCTTGTGAATCATCAGCTCCGAGTCCTCGCGTGTGCGATAATTCCTCGGTATAGCGAAGTAGTCCCTCGTTCGAGGTGTTCGCAACGAGAGCCCAACACCGCATGCAAAACAATAGTTGCGACTTACAAAGTACTACCGCTTTCTTGAACAGATGATATGAAAAGCCCTCCGTTTCACTTCCACCCTGTGCCTACTCGACCATGCAACTCAGTCGTTCGACACATACTCGATCCAACGGACTCGTGCAGAAGAAATCAGTAGACGCACTCTCCTAAAGAGGTGAAGTGCGACCAACAAACACAGAGGATATAATTGCAGCCCGTTGGATTCGGTGGGGAATCCCCAGATTCACCGGATGATTCGGTTTAAAAAAACGGGTTTCACTGCCAACCATCCCTGACTTCACAGCGACGGTGGCTATACCCTGCAGTCACGCTCCTGTCCTGCCCGAAGTGCCTATATTCCCCTAAGGAATTCCGTTCAAACTCAGGTTACGATGGGAGATGACTTCAACAGATAGGGCCAAAAGAGGCTAATCAACCTATCTTGGCCAAGCACCCTGGCGGCTTCAGACCCAGAGGGCGACTAGACTGACGAACTCCTTTAACTCAGCAAATATTCCGACAAAAAATACAACTGTAATGCTACTATGTACTAACGCTAATAAGAGAGACGATAAGAGCTAAGGTATCACACTAACTAAATTCTTTTTCGTCAGTACCTACTAGCAATAAGACAATAAGAGTGAAGGTATCAGACTAATTATATAGTGCTAGTAGGTGATGACGCCTCTTCTTGAAGGTGTCACGGCCGTCACTATCATTGTAGTGCACCGCACTACCGTTTATTGACAAGAGGTTTGGAGTACTGGTAAACGCCGTGGTGCTGCTCACTCGTCACAGTACACACACTTTCGGCGCGTTGGATGTTCGCCAGTGTTGATATGTACATCAGGAATGGCAGCGCCTGAGTTACGAATAGCCGTCGTCTTGCGCCTTCGAAGGCCCTGCATGACAACACAACGCCCAATATGGCGACTGCTAGATGTACCCCACGAATCCTTGGA
>NW_024016033.1:0-2316 GCF_000499745.2 Eimeria mitis | reverse complement strand
AGCAACAGCAGCAGCAGCAACAGCAGCAGCAGCAACAGCAGCAACAGCAGCAGCAGCAACAGCAGCAGCAACGGTAACAGCAGCAGAATAAGGAATGGCCGCGACAACACTTGTTGCTGCTGCTGCTGCTGTTGCTGCTGCTGCTGCTGCTGCATCCTGAAAGTATACAAACCCTGCGTTGCCGCTACAGCTCTTCCTAGACCCTAAACCCTAAACCCTTGAAGACCTAAACCCTAAACCCTTAAAACCCTAAACCCTAGTGCCTACCTGTTTTGTTGGCGACGAGGAAAATCACCGGCGAAATCATCGGCTGCAGAAACGAAGAAACCTCCAAACCCTAAACCCTAAACCCTAAACCCTAAACCCTTGAAATCCTAAACCCTTTAAACCCTAAACCCCTAAACTCCAAGTCTAAACCCTTTAAAACCCTAAACCCTAAGTCCTGTCAAGCCTCAAACCCTAAACCCTAAACCCTAAACCCTACATTTCTATATTCTGCGAAGTCTCGCGCGAGGGTGAGGAGTTCTGTGGCCGTGTTAAAACTCGCGGGGTCACCAACGTCAAACACTATCAAAAAGCCCATACGCCCTGCAGCAGCAGCAGCAGCAGCAGCAGCAACAGCAACAGCAGCAGCAGCAGCATTAGCAGCTCTATCAGCAGCAGCAACAACTGCAGCATCAACAGCATTATCAGCAGCTCCAGCAGCAGCAGCAGCACCATCACCACCGCCAGCACCAGAAGCACCAGCAGCAGCAGCGCCAGCAACAGCAGCAACAGCAGCAGCAGCAGCAGCAGCAACAGCAGCAGCAGCAGCAGCAGCAACAGCAGCAGCAGCAGCAGCAGCAACAGCAGCAACAGCAGCAACAGCAGCAGCTTGGTGTCTTGCCGTGTGCGATAGTTCTATAGTGGTCGTTTTCGTGTTGAGGAATAACCGGAGGCCGCCAAAGAGAGAAGGGCGTGTAGTCCTTCACCCCGCGAGGCAGACTCACTGCACCCCAAACCCTAAACCCTAAACCCTAAACCCTAAACCCTAAACAATAAACCCTAAACCCTAAAAAACCCTAATACGTCCTAATGAACCCTAATAAATCCTATTGAACCGTAAATAATGGACATCGCCGGCGTTAACCATAAACTGTTCTAGGGTTTAGTGTTTAGGGTTTAGGGTTTAGGGTCTAGGGTTTAGGGTTTAGGGTTTAGGGTTTACTCATTTTTCTTCTTTTCATATCAACTAGCGATCGAATGGACTTTTTGTTGTTTTCTTTGTTCGGCGAAAATCCATCTTCGACTTCAAAAATTATTTTGCGAGTTTTATGCTCGCCGCCGTCGTCAGGCAAAGAAAATACCCGATATAACAACCTGCAGCAGCAGCAGCAGCAGCAGCAGCAGCAAGTGCAGCAGCAGCAGCAAGTGCAGCAGCAGCAGGAGCAGAAAGAGTAGGAGGAGCAGCAGCAGCAGCATCAACACGGAAGGAACAGAGGAAATGCAGCAACAGCAACAACAGCAGCAGCAGCAGCAGCAGCAGCAAAAGCAGCAACACAGCAAAAACAACGCAATGAAGTCCAGCAGCAGCAGCAGCAGCAGCAGCAGCAGCTAGAACCTGCTGCAGCTGCCACTGAAGAGATAAAGAGATGCAGCACCAAAAAAAACAAGCAGACAAAGAGAAAGACGAACAAAGAGAAAGACAAACAAGAAAAAAGAGAAACAAAGAAAAAGACAAAAAAGAGTTCAACTCCCAGCCAATGCCAGCTGTATCCACCACACAAATCCTAAAATTAGGGTTTAGGGTTTAGGGTTTAGGGTTTACCTGGGCAGCGTAGTAGGCTGCGGGGGGTTGTTTCTCGCAATGACGTTGTTGACGAAGGCGTCGGCGATCGAGGACTTGCCGCAACCCTCAGACCCCAAAATTGTAACCCGAAGCAGCGGAAAGCTATTCGCATCCATCGCGAGGGTTTAGGGTTTAGGGTTTAGGGTTTTAGGGTTTAGGGTTTAGGGTTTGGATGGGGTTCAGGCGGTAGGGTCTAGGTACGCCGTAGACCGGTTGCTGTAGCCTCTAGCAAACTGCCTAGGGTTTATGGTTTAGGGTTTAGGGATGAGAGGTTAAGCGATTCATAGTTTAGAGTCGAGGGCTCAGGGTCTAGGGTTTAGGGTTTAGGGTTTAGGGTTTAGGGATCGGCGCCGACGAGCGAGCAGAAGGCCAGCAGCAGCAGCAGCAACGGCAGCAGCAGCAAGTGCTGCTGCTGAGGCCTCTCAGGCTACCTCTTCTGTTGCTGCTGCTGCTGCTACTAGTCAAGGTGTTGCTGCTGCTGCTGCTGC
>NW_024016032.1:0-2316 GCF_000499745.2 Eimeria mitis | reverse complement strand
ATGTGCTTGTGTGACGGAATCTGAGATAGCAAACGACCCCGGCACTTTCCTGGTGTCGGATGTGGGCAGGACACAAGTGCTAGACATCAGCATTGAGTCGGCAATAATTAATGTCGAACGGTGAGTAGTATTGACGGTGACGGGCAGTTTCTTCCTGTATGATGGCATTCGCTCCGCGAGAATATAACCGCGTCTGCGAGCCGCGGCCGACACACGTTTGTGATTGCTAGTGGGTCTTGCAGGGAAGCATTCGAAGCCCGCAGTTTATTTTGTGTTTATCGAGTAACCCAGAAGAAGGCGCGAAGCGTGGTGCGGGAGGAGAGTTCTGGTTTGCCGAGATTCGTTAACCTGTTTGTGGTTGGGGCAAGGCGCAGGTTATGAATGTGTGTCTGTCGTGTGTCCGAGTTCGGCACCGTCTCTAAGCATGTCGAGAGCATGCCGATAACACTTCAACATAGGACGGGGAGGCAAGCACGAAGCAGCCCCCCAGTGCCGTCCACGGGGACGGCATGGAACAGGGATTCCCCCTGCAGCACGCTTTATTGTTTCGCAATTAGTGTTAAGCTTACGTTTTGTTTGTGTGCCCTGGTTGAGCGCACTTGCGTGTGCCGATAGGAGCGTCTGCAGCACCTTTGCCAGAAAAAACGCGGCAGGCATGTGTGAGCACTGTGGTGCTTGCCGGTTGCGTGCATGCGACAACGGCGGTGTGCCGACGCTTTTTTTAGCGTTGCGATCGTGCCGTGTTTTGGCCAGGAAGTGTGCACACGGCATTAGTCACAGTTGCGACGATGCGTAGCCTTCATCAATCAGACTAGTTTGTAGTGCCTCTGCAGGTTTCAAGCAAACTCACTTTCCCGGAGCTGTTAGGGATACCGTCATATTTTAGCTTGTACGGGGGAAGGCATGGGTGCACCGGTGCATGAGAAGCTATTTATGATCTTAGAACGTGAGGCGAAAAGGGATTTCCTTCGGCTTCTATCCTGCTGTTTTTGTTTAGCATCTGCTGGGGCGGCGTCTTCTTGGGCTGCGATATGCGTCTGGAAAACAGAATGTGGCATGACAAACGGTCTCCGTGAACTTGTAACGCAACGCGTGTACAATGCAAGACATGGGAGGAGATCGCACTTACTAGCCAGTGATTTGTGTCGTATGCTTAGTAGAACTGGCCGCCAGTTGGGTTCACCTGCGTAGTGCATGATGGCGGTTGGTCTGCGCAGAATGGGAATAACACAGGCCAGGATGCAGGTGATATACTTCTGTTAGGGCTAATGAAGCTTGCACGAACGCACGCGGAACTCGTGGCTCGCTGCGTACTTACCGAGCAACAGAAGCAAACAGAAAACGTAGTGCGCGCGAGTGTGTTTCTGGTTTGCGAGATTCCCCGAGCTGTTTGAAGTTTGGGGTAGGAGCAGTTCATGAATGTGCTGCTGATCCTCTTTCGTCTCAGTGGTCTGCAAAACACACTATGTCTGCATGCACCTGAGGTTGCCAGCCCGAGCCTTTCTGGTCTGGTTAAGCCTTCTCTGGCGTTACAATGGGGCGCCGCTTTTCTCGGAGAGTACTCCGTCAAAGGCAAACGCATTCGCTCTACGCACGCATGGTACCGTGAGGGTTGAAGGTGTTTGGTGGCAGACATGGATGGGTGCGCACATGCGTTCAGTTCCATGGAGTGGCTATGCGAGAAGGTTTGGAAGCTGGTCCTGCCTTGACGGTGCTCTTCCTCGGTATGTACTGGGGCGGTACGATCCGGCGTTGTATGTGCTTGTGGGACAGAATCTGAGTTCGCAAACGATCGCGGCAAGTTCGTGGCGTCGGGTAGGGGCAGGGCAATAAGTGCTAGACATCAGCATTGAGTCGGCAATAATTAGTGTCGAACGGTGAGTAGTATTGACGGTGACGGGCAGTTTCGTCCCGTATGATGGCATTCGCCCCGCGAGAATATATCAGCGTCCGCGGACGGCGGCCGACACACGTTTGTGATTGCTAGTGGGTCTTGCACGGAAGCATGCGAAGCCTGCAATTTATTTTGTGTTTATCGAGTAACGCGCAAGAAGGCGCGAAGCGTGGTGCGGGATGGGAGTTCTGGTTTGCCGAGATTCGTTAACCTGTTTGTGGTTGGGGCAAGGTGCAGGTTATGAATGTGTGTCTGTCGTTTGTCCGAGTTCGGCAACGTCTCTAAGCATGTCGAGAGCATGTCGATAACACTTCAACATAGGATGGGGAGGCAAGCACGAAGCAGCCCCCCCGTGCCGTCCACCGGGACGGCATGGAACAGGGATTCCCCCTGCAGCACGCTTTATTGTTTCGCAATTAGTG
>NW_024016031.1:0-2324 GCF_000499745.2 Eimeria mitis | reverse complement strand
AAAAGTTCAGACGTCTGGGAAGCGTATCTGTCAAGTACCTTTGCTTGTTGGTGCTTCCTGCGCGAACATGTCCGGTGTATTCCCCCAGTATTCTTCTTTCCTTGGAGGCCCGTATCGGCTCCTTCCCTGCATACACGACGGTGTAGCAGCTCTCCCCCGGAGGCGTTGCAAAGCGCACTGGGTGCGTGGGGTCGGTGACCCTGCAGACCACTAGGTCAGGGTCCACAAATCCATGCACTACCGACATGATGCTATTCCACATCTCCCGCATTGAAGATCGAGACACCTGAAAGCAGGAAACACCGCACTGCAACAATCACAGCAGGAATCAATACCATATGCACTGCCAAGACAAGTGCACGCACGAGCAGAAACAAATGAGCAAGATACACCGCCACAGCAAGACCCATCGAAAGCCTGCGTGGCTTCTGAATGGACACTCCAACTAAAGACACATGACGAGTCTACAGAGAGCGGCAATCGTCTAGCACTGTATGCAGACAGACAGGCAGCTCGGTACGTGAATACGTTCAGGGGCCAAATCCCAAGAATTGTGCATCGGAGCCGCACCTGGAGGCCCCCACGTTTAAAATCAGGGCAGACAATAACACTGTGCCACTTGCTGTGCACCCAACCTTCTCTGTTGTTTCCCCATCCTTCGCACTGCCGCTGAAAAGCCTCCAGCAACCGTGCATGTTCCGACTCCGCCCGTTCGTCCCGCACCTGAACACACTCCATAAACAAGTCCTTACAATTCAGTAAACCACAAGAGGGAATCGCCACCCTCAGGACGTCCAATGCACCGACAGCTAAGGGAAAGGGATAGAATGGAGATGGAGTTGAGCAGCAGTGTGTACGGCTGCGAACCTGCGTAGCTGCCCAACCGATGCCCCTTTCCTCCAGGACCTCCTTAAGTGTACACGGTTCTAGGCCCCTCGCCTTCAAACTTGAGAGGAGCTCAGGCGAAANTCCAGGACCTCCTTAAGTGTACACGGTTCTAGGCCCCTCGCCTTCAAACTTGAGAGGAGCTCAGGCGAAAGCTGGGGAAGAGAGTCTTTCACCAGCTGAGCAGCACTGAGGACGGCCTCTGGCGATATGAATTTGCTGCAGGCAGCATTGCCAGAGGCTCCGTTGCCCATGCCTTGGGCTGACTTGTGCTTGCTGCGGCCCTTGAAGACCGGGCCCCTAACCCCGCTCCCCCCTCCCCTGCGCCTGCCGCAGCCCGCTGCGTATTGTCGTGCATGTACGCCATTATGGGGCTTTGTGGATGTGGCGCCAAGAGGAGCGGCTGCCGCGTTGGCCTGGGCCTGGTCATTCTCTTGACTCGCAGTGGGGCTGCTGGAGGCAGCTGCAGACGGGGAGGCAGCTGTGTGGCCTCCCTCTTCTTTCATTGGAGGCTGTCGTGTCGAAGCTGAAGCAGACACGTGAACTGCCCCTTATCTGCAGTAACTTATGCAACGCTGACGCACCCAACGCAGGCACGCCTTGAGGAAGCCAAGGTAAACCAGATACTGAAGACCGAGGGGCANCGCTGACGCACCCAACGCAGGCACGCCTTGAGGAAGCCAAGGTAAACCAGATACTGAAGACCGAGGGGCAGCAGACACCCCCAAAAGGCTTCACCCCGCGCCAACAAAAAAACTGTCTGATGCAACAAGAGAGGCCAGCCCTCGACCCGGAGAAAAGGGAGAAAAGGGACAAGGGCTCCGCTCCTCACCTAAACAGCTGCCGCGCAAAACCTGACTTTCAACTGCGGCCCAACACGCAGTTGACTGCGGTAGATGAGGTGCCTAGGGGAGGAAGGCAACGAGACAGTTGCCCCTAATTGAGATATGGGAAGGGGGAGGCCGCTGTTGATGCTGTTGCTGTTGCTGCTGCCGGTGCTGTGATGCTGAGATGCTGGCGTAGAGACAAGGGGTGGGTTGGGTGGTGGCCTGAGCACGGCAAGGCCGCAGGCAGCAGCCACAAGGGCCCTCTATGGGTCCACCAGCGAGCCTCTAAGGGAAGCTGCAAAGGCTCCCAAAAGAGAGGGGCCTGATGCAGACCCAGCAGAGAGTTGAGGGGAAGAGTGGGTGTGCAGCCCCCCCAGATGAAGCAGCACAGTTTGCTTGCGGCCCATACACTCCAGCGAAAAACACAGAGAAGTCAAGTATACAGGCCTCAATAGCTACAAAGGAGCGGGAATGAAGGGGTCTCAGCGGCCACAGGGGCTGGGGAGGACAAGGAACATGCTGCAGCAACCCACACCTTGGGATATATATTTTTGTCCTCTATTCAAAATAAAAAACGTTGCAGTTTTTGTTCACACTGCATCAATCCCGGAG
>NW_024016030.1:0-2326 GCF_000499745.2 Eimeria mitis | reverse complement strand
GGGGCGTTCGCACACGGAACAGCAATGGGAAATAAGCTATGCTATGCGTCTGTGTTGCTTTACAAGCGATGAAGCGCCATGCTGCAAGTGCTGCAAATGTTGCAGTGGATTGAGTTTTTGGAGCAACGCTTCAATATGATCGGATGCACTGAAGCGAGTGCGTGTAAATGTCCGGCTTTTCGTATTGGCATTAGGGCAGGCCAAATAATGTAGATTGGGAGCCCGGCAACCTGTACTGGATCTATGCTGGACTCACTCTACCACTGTCAAGACGCACCGCCCTACGCGTGAACGCTTGGGTTATTTGAAAGTGATTTTTGTGGCTTGGAACGTATTAGAGTCTACGACGCCAGTCTGTAAGAAGACTTGTAACTTTTTCTGCATTTGACGGTCGACGTCTGGTGCGCCATTTGCGTGGCCGTTGTAGTAATTAAAGAGTCTTCGTTTTTCTTCTCCGTTGGCTTGGATAACGCCACATGCAGGCCTCTGTAAGTGTGTGTTTGACTTCATGGGTGCGCAGGTTGAAGTCGCGCAACGATTCGTCGTGGACCTCATGGCACGCGATACAAGCCACGCTGCTTTCGGCGAGTTAGTAGAGACCACACAGTGGCTTCTGTAGGTGATTATTGCATCATTCCGTCTTGGTGAATGCAATCGAGTGTGCGTAGGTACTTCATGCGTGCGCATTGAAGTGGGGGGAGAACGGGGCGTTCGGGCACGGAACACCAATGGGAAATAAGCTATGCTATGCGTCTGTCTTGCTTTACAAGCGATCAAGCGTCATGCTATAAGTGCTGCGAATGTTGCAGTGGACTGAGGTCTTCGAGCAACGCCTCAATATGCTCGGATGCACCGAAGCGAGTGCGTGTAAATGTCGGGCTTTTCGTATTGGCATTCGGGCAGGACAAATGATGTAGACCGGGAGCACGGCAGACCCGAACTGAATCTATGCTGGAGTCACTTTACCACTGTCAAGATACACCACCCTACGCGTGAACGCTTGGGTTATTGGAAAGTGATTTTCGTGGCTTGGAACGTATTGGAGTCTACGAGGACAGACTGTACGAGGACGTGTAGCTTTGTTGCATTTGACGGTCGACGTCTGGTGCGCCCTGTGCGTGGCCGTAGTAGTAATTGGGGATTTGGCGTTCTTCTTGTCCGTTGGATTAGAGAAGGCTGCAAATGTGCCCCCGCGGGTGTGCTCGGCTTCACGGGTGCGAGCGCTGACGTTGCGCAGCAATTCGTCATGGATCGCACGGCAAGCGATCCATGACGAATTGGTGCACAGGCCATGCTGCTTTGAGCGAGGCACTAGGGACTGCAGGGCGGCTTCTGCAGCGCATCTTCTTCGGGAGAGAGATGCACCCATAATGATTGAATATGTTACGATATGTTCGGGCGCTTGAAATCAAGTGTGTGCCTGTCATAAGGACCAAGGGCTGTCCAGGCCAGCCTAGTGGCTTTTGATGTCCACTTTTGCTCAAAAGCAAAACCCCCCGATTATTTGATCGTAAGTGTGGGGACGTGTATTAGGCTTCCTTGTTGATAAAGGATACTGTTTTGGCGCTGTTGGAGCATGAATATGCGCGAACTGGAATACATGATTGTGAGCAAGAGAGAGGCATTGTGCCTTTGTAGGCCGTTGGCGCGTGTGGTGTGACGAAGTGCCAGGGTAGAATTATCGCACGGGCAGTCACTGGGTGACAGTTCGATACCATATGCTCTCTGGTTGTCTGTTCCGTTTAGAGTAGAACGCAGGCCAGACATGCAAACCATCCGAACACTATCGCAGAATTTTGCTTACTACTTAACGTACGCAACTTGAAGGCATCGGTGCATCTGGCCGCCGAGGATGGCGTAGCAGTTGTTGAGAAGGGCGAAGCAAGCCATTTTTGTCTTCGCAAGCCGTCTGGGAGAGCACTGTGAAGGTGTAAGAGGTTCTGCCATGGGCCTGTAAATGGAGTCGAGCTGTAACATAGCTACATTGGCTCTTAGTTCGTGCGTGCATATTTAATCCCTCTGTCTTGAGTGGCAAGGAAGCCGCACTGGCGCAGGACTTGGAGGGGTGCTGCTTTGTCTTTATTGAGTGTTGGCCCTTGCCCAAACGACCGTACGCATACCATGCGGTTACTTGTCCTGTTTAGTGGTGCTTCGGGAATAGTTGGCGGTGCATGCGGTGCTAACAAGCAAACGCAGCGCGTTCACATCGACAAATATGGTGGAGGGGAGCACGGCTGCCGATAGCTAGTTGTTGCACTTTCATAAATGCAGGCTCGGGCTTTATCAAGGCTGGGATTCGATATTCGTAGAGATGCCAAAGGATGGG
>NW_024016029.1:0-2329 GCF_000499745.2 Eimeria mitis | reverse complement strand
ACGTACAAGTAGGTATAGCCCAGCCAGTGCACGGCGTCTTCCCTGCTTCTTACAGATCCTGATACACACAAGCAAACACCAGCAAGAAATACCCATCTTTCAAACGTTATAGATGACAGCCATTCAGTGTCGCGTCCCCAGCCTGCTGCTGCGTCCCCTTCGCAAACTTGAATTTACTAGACAGCCAGCGAACATCGCTTCCCTCCCCGCCCCCGTGACAAATAGGAACAGTAGTCAAAATCAACGAGCAGACATTCGTTCTGTTCGTCATAGTGTGCATAAGCGTGTCCCCATAGCTGACCAAGTACGATTTCTGCGTTGAGCATATCGGGCAGGCACTGGATCATCTGCGACTCGATGGGCAACTGTTGGTTGTTCAAAGAAAGGTAGAACTGCAGTTCACTATGCTGTGTAATCAGGATGGCATGGCCGCCAGTGTCGTATTGGGGTCGCCCTGCTCTCCCCATCATCTGTAGAATATCCATCGGCGACAACTCCGACCATGCTCCCTTTTCCGGAAGATACACTTGCGTCCCTGTATCACAGATGCAACCGCATCAGAGTTGCGCGAGGTGTAAGTGGAAGTGTGCGTTGAGGAACAGCCGCTCCTACAATGCCTCATTACGACAAAATTGCAAGAACTTTATTTATTGCGCATCCATCAAAACGAGCATATCTAAGGATTCATGTGCGCGTTCATTCAAAAACATTTTCGCGTCAACGCCAAGTGTTGCGATGACGTATGCAGAACAGATATCCAAAATTTCGTCTGCTTCCTCCGCGCTGTCATGTGTGCTCGGAGTTCATCGCTGTTTCCACACAAAAGAACACTGACCTTTGATGATGACGGTGTGCGCCGGTAGGTTAACACCCCAAGCCAGAGTGGCGGTGGAAACGAGCACCTGAATGTGCCTATCTGCAAACAGATCTTCTACGAGCTTCCTGTCTGTTCTGGGGAGCCCTGCGTGGTGAACTGCAAAGCCGTATGGCAACAAGTCTTTCAAGTCTTGTGTCTTAACTGCCTCCGCCTCAGCCTGCAAAATTTCCCGACTAGCTGAGAAGTTTTGCAGGAAACGGGGCAGCGTATCTTTCTGCATTGCTGCGTCACAAATGAACTTAGCGGTCTTCACCGTTTCCTTTCGGCTGTGTACAAAGATCAGCACTTGGTTCTTTCCAGCGCACTCCAAGACCTGCACGTGCAAGCAACAGCCCCATAAAGGAAGAAATGCACTGAAAGGGTGTAAAAAGTAAGAATGGATTTGCATAGACGCAACAGCAGCGACAAAAAGAGCATATTCAACTCCATGCCACTCGTCCATTCAAACACTCCTCGATTCATACGCACCACAGAGCGCACTCTGTGCACCGCCTCTCGTTGGATCGCATCCCTTCCAAAGCGAACGTGAAATACTAGCGAGTGCCCTACCTTCTCGTAAGTGACGTCATTCATTGTGTTGTATCTCCTGATGGCTTTCTTGTCTTTGATTCCCACATACGTCTGTTGGAGCGGCACAGGACGGTAATGATTACCGAAAACGAAGAGCCCTCTTTCCGGCCTAACCCNTACGTCTGTTGGAGCGGCACAGGACGGTAATGATTACCGAAAACGAAGAGCCCTCTTTCCGGCCTAACCCTCAGGAAGACCGCAACGTCTTCGTAGTTGGGCAGCGTCGCGGAAAGCCCCACTAATCTGATGTGCTCTTGTGACATTTCAATCTGACGGATGGTGCGTGCAACTATAGCCTCCAGCACGGGTCCTCTCGTGTCATGAAGCAAGTGAATTTCGTCGATGATCACAAGACGGACAAGTTGGGTGTAAGCCCTCTCCCCAGCTTTTCTGGTGACGATATCCCACTTTTCAGGTGTCGTGACAATGACTTGTGTCTCTTCAATCTTTTCTCTTGTCAGATTCGCATCTCCGGTAAGCTCCCGGACTGCAATTCCAAACGGCTGCAGCCGCTGCGAGAACGCCTGAACTTGCTCTGCCACCAGCGCCTTCATGGGGGATATGTATATTATTTTGAATCCCTTCAGATCAATGGCTCCTGTGGTACTACTTCTGTACTGCCCGATCACGTTCAGCATGGCCAGCATGGCCACGTTCGTCTTTCCTGCTCCGGTGGGAGCGCAAAGCAGCATATTCTCTTCGTACGCATTGAAGGCAACATCGTACACTTTTGTCTGTAGGATGTTCAGCCGTTCAATTCCTACGCCAGTGAAGGCCGGCTGGCTCCACTCTGGCATCGTAGATATTTCCCGCAAACCCTCTGACTTTTCAACCGGCCGCTTCAAAGCCGGGACCACCACTTCGTCGTAGCTCTGAAAAATT
>NW_024016028.1:0-2330 GCF_000499745.2 Eimeria mitis | reverse complement strand
TAAACTAGGCTCGGCACTTCTGAGCTTGTATCGCTGTGTAAATGCAGCGATCGTGCCCATGTCAAAGGGGGATGAAGCCGCTGACGCGGTGTGTGCTGCTTAGATTTACACCACAAGTGAGAAGTGCTTTTTCTGCATTTGCAGGTGTCCTGCGCATGTGGGTATACTTCATCGGGACGTCAACCAGCGACACCATATTATTTCTGGTTTTTCCCATCATATTCCACACGTAAGGTTGGCCAGCCGTCAAGGTTAATTATGCAGCCATCTCTCAGCGTGGCTTTCTCGGGGGAAATGTCCACATTTGTGCCTACTTCGTACATGTGTCCCCCCTTATTGACACCAGGATCACCTTCTGGATAATGGGTCTGGCTGCAACAGCAACGAAGTTCTTCGCTTCTTTAGGCGTACTGCTACTTTCGGTTTTATCTCTCCAGTCATACGGCTACTTCATATCGGCAATAGTGACCGATGTAAGTATTCTTGACGCCTTCTTCGCAAAGAAGCAGGATTGCACGACATGCCCTGAAGTTCGTTTCACGGCAAGGGCGTGTTGCTAACGTTCGATGGTTGCAGCTGCGACAACGTTTGTCGAGGCTTTTTCAGCATGCGTATTGATTAACACATGAACAACGAAATGTAGACCTACTTTATCCCGCGTAATACCAGTTGGCGGGCGCATATCGATCAACTCTTCCCTTCTGAACTGTTTCAAGGCTATGTGTTCGTTGTACGCCACCTGCTCTTTCTCTGTACGATGCGCTGGGTGCTTGAAGGAGGTCGTCGCACTTGCCGTGACGCAAGTAGCCCAAGTTGTCCTAGCCCTGTTTTCTGGATTCATGACGCAGATCGACCAGCTGAACCCATTCTTACAGGTTGTTGCGGTGAGCAAGCATACTGCATACTGCAGTTCCTCGCCGAACTTGCACCCCGCCTCATCCAATATATCTTTACGCGATTGCGTGTGGCTATGAACCGCTGCAGGCATTATCTCCATTTAAGTATGCCCTCTCGGCATTTTGCTTGGTAATTTTTGAGAACGAGTTCTTCACTGGTGAAGGTGGAGAGCGAGTTTCTGGAGACGACGTAAGTTCCAAAAAAGCCGATATCTTGGAAGCCATCAAGCTGGGGTGGGGGCGCATGCTTCAGGAGCAACGGACACATCAGCTCGTCTAGTTGCGTGTCTGTTATCCTCGCAGTTCCTCAAGGGGACGTTCGGAATTAGAAGAGAAACATGCGCTTCAGATTTAGGGGCGCTTGCTGCACTTATCGTTGTGTAAGTGTAGCTGCACTTCTGCAAAGTGCGTAGCTGATGAGCGCAGCGCGTTCCGCCAGCTTCGAATACAGCTCTCTATTGCAGTATCCAGCTGAATTATACCCAGGCGGCACGTGCCTCGCTTTTGGATCCGTGCAGGCCCCGCCTCCTAGCTTTGGTCATTATGGAATTTCAAGCTCGGCGAACAAAGGAGAACGCGTGAAGCGCCCTGCCAAACAAGAATGTTCGCGTTTCGAGATCAAAGGGTTGCTTATTTTATGCACCCTCGAAAGGAAGTGCTAGAGGTGCTTGGCGACACAAAGTGGGATGGGCAACAGCTCACTCCATCAGAGACAGCAGCGTATTCTGGCTAAAAACCCTACTGGCTTGCAGCGAGCATACTGAGCCCTGGGAACATACTCAGGAACTCGACTTCAACGCCCACACTTCCTTCGGCGGGCCAGCACTGAAGCTGCTCCATTCCAGCTTCTGTTTGTGCTGGTCCTGTTCATGGCAAGTTTTGTCTGTCAGCTTTTCAAGTTTAAGTTTTTTACATTTACTCACAAAACGTCTAGGTCAGTAGTCCGTTCGTTACCACGTAGGGATAGTTGCTGGTGCTTAGCAGGCTAGTTATGCGGAATATTTTGAGGTTAGTTGTTCGCATTTACTGGGTTACGCAAGTGCCAAACCAAGGCTATACTGATATAGATTCTTCCTGCCACAGCCCTCGAGTAGACTACAGCTGGGTCCTTAGTACTGTGCAGGGCATCATACACACGGGGGTTCTTCGCCCGAATGTCGTTTCTATTCCGAGCAAATGCTCTTGGATTAACCACTCTGCCCACCATCAGTGTTCTATGCACCAGACATTTAGCCTAAGACGGAAAGGGGGCAACTGCGTGCAGAAGCACGCGAGATGAAAATCATATGGGGTAGGCGGGCGACGCCTTAGCATTTCTCAAGTATAAATCCTACACAGTGTTTAAACCACGCTTCTCTCGCTGTGCTTCTGGTGGAATGCGCCGCTTTACGATGCCGCTGTGAGGTCGCTGACCAGAGCCACTATCTTCCTCAG
>NW_024016027.1:0-2332 GCF_000499745.2 Eimeria mitis | reverse complement strand
GAAAAGACAAGCACGTATGAGTGTTCTGCAGCCAGGATTTTTCAAGCTCACCTTGAAAACCTGGTGGTGAACCGAATCATTTCCTATTTTTGTTTAGCTGAGTTGCAGGGATGCTAAGCATGCACTGTGTGGCGTTTTGCTTCTACATGCGCGCAGGCTGCCTACTGGCTGCCTACTGAGGGCCAAGTAAGTGCTCAACAATTTTATACAGTGTTAGCGTATGCAGCAAAGGGGGCTTGATTGTGCTTGTATGCGGGGTTGCCTTGCACCAGCAGTTGCGTCAGGTTGCGCTGCCGCATATCACTTTGCTCTTGATCGATCGTAGGGGCATATTAGAATGTGCACGTAGCGTAGCTGAACGTTATGCATTCCATAAGCTACGTCAATATTGCATATATTCATATCTTTGCACCCACATAAAAGCCTGATCGGCTGTGCTCTAAGGAGCACCAGGTTCCCTGCACGCCTGTACAGACACTTGTCAAAAAGGCATTGGGTCTGAAATGAGCTAATGCCCGTTAGCTTTGAGACTTTAAGCGCCTATGCGACGCCATGCCTAACGGTTGCTTGCACTGAGCCGATTCTTCATGATGCGAACAAGAGGCTGTGCGCACAGTGGAATGAGATCCACGAGGTGCTCAGAAGAGGAGAACGCCAACTGCTGCAACAGCAAAGCCAAGGGAAATAGGCAATGCATGTGCAGCGTTTTTGTTGAGTCCAGCGGTGATCTGATCCCACTGGGCTTGCCTGACACACACACGCAACTCTCAACAGCCAGCATCTACTAGCAGCAAAGTTCCTTCAAAAATGCATTTCGTCTCCCACTTTGCGTGAACCCCTAAAAGCGAGGTGAGGTTCACACATAAATTCAACTTACGTGTATGGAGCGGCGCCTTGTGTCAGGGCATTGGGGGTGGTGATGCAAAGAAGCGCCTTCACTTCTTTATCTGTTGTGGTTTCACTCTCTCCTCCCGCAGCTGGGTCTTCTTCATCATCCCCATCGCCCTCGCCGGCACTGGGGTCTTTCTCACCATTGCTCCCTGTGTCCCCAACAACATCGGTGCTTTGCTGTTTGGGCTTGTTTTCTTTTGCTGGGCAGGTGAAGTATACGCAGTCAACTTTGGGGTTTTCGTTCGGGTTGAAAAGGGAAATGAAGGAAATGTTTTGAGGGTTTTTGTACAGCTCCGTCTCTTCTGTGTATTCCGGAGGTAGGCTCTTGAAGTTGGAGAGGCCAGCCTTCCAGTGGTCCACTGCGGCTTCGCAGTCAGCATCGGTTCCTTCTTGAACAGCGTAAGCGTAGGTGCCATCAAGCGCGCCTGACTTTGCAGGAGAGGCTTCGCTCTGTTCGTTTTATGGACATAGCACATGGAGGATAGGCTGGGAAATAAATGGGGTGCAGTTAACTGCCTATGCATATTTGTGTGTGTATTTCTGGGAGTAAGCTGTGGCGTCGAAACCCATACAAGGAAGCTGGCTGTTGAGGAATTCAGTGTCACGTCTTACAGCTTTCAACGCCGTGCAGACGGACTCGACGTATGTCGCCGGGGTTGCCCCCGCTGTTTTGGAAACCGGGTCTATTGGGAGCTTTTCCTCTGTAGTCTCTCCCACTGTGAATTCGGCGAAGCCGACAAGTTTGCGGGCCTCGTTCATTGACGCCGAGCAGTCCACCCGCTTTGCCGTGTCTGCACACACACTCGCCTCAAACATGTGCGATTTCAACTTGTTTTTTTCTTGCTTTCTGGATAGCATGCATCTATAAACAAAGTTTCAGAGGGTTCACAGGTGTCGTCCGCACTTTCAGCTGCGTTTGCTGTGTTGGTGTCCAGCAGGAAAATGGTGGCGGTGGCCAACGTCAGGAACTTGAGACCAAACATTCTCGACGTCCGGAGGCGTAGTTGTGAGCATGGGGCGCCTAGGGTTTTATAAAACACATTTAAAATTCCTAATAAGGTACGGACAACACCCGAAATATATCCTCAGCAACGCGAGAGTCGGTGGTGGTGCATTTGGGGCGGTCTCGAAGCCTCGGCGCTTGGTACAAGGCCTCCTTCTGCACACAGCTGTTCGGCACTCCTCTCCAAGGTATTATGCTCTTCAAGTACTATAATATGTTATATTTCAGTGTTATATAATTGACAATCCATTTTCAATGAATTTCTTGGGGCACGGCGTCTTCGCGTCTCGTCACGCGGGATACCCAGCCGAGATAGGCTCCTCCAACTCTTCATTTCTATGCCGTATCTGGTTGGCAAGTAGCATTTATGGTGGTGTTTTCGTCTTTTGGTGGCGTGGTCGCCTTATATAAAGGAATTATGCAGGTTTGTCTGAGCGT
>NW_024016026.1:0-15489 GCF_000499745.2 Eimeria mitis | reverse complement strand
TTTGGAGTAGAAGCCATGTCTGGGAACATCGGGTAAAAGGATGGTGCGTCGGGCGCCTCGATCTGAAAGAAACTTTCGCGTAGAAGTTTGAGCAGTATCGTTTTGCTCCAGTGTGAATATCGAGCTCCTAAGGCCTATCACCTGCAGGGTCATCATGCACACTGCTAGGGAGACGTGCATCACGCCTCCACGGGAACACTGTGACACAAAATAATGAAGTGGGGTGTGCAAATTACACTGACAATGACCCAACGCCTTGCGCAGTTTCCCATTGGTGAGATGTGTGCAGTGGCCGCGCGGAGGTCTTCTCAACGTATATCCAGGACGCCCGTGATTGGATTGGCACGCGAATTTTTTACAGATTGAGGACGCGACGAAAGGTTGAAGTGGACGAGCCCGTGCATATTTCACGTATAGACAACTGTAATCGGTTTCCAGTGCTGCTGCACATGGACGTCAGGCCTGCTCGGATCTATACGGCGTCTGCCCAGGAATGATTTGCCCAAATGAGGGGTATTACTTCTCNGGGCGTTGTTGCAGGCGAGGCTTCAATGCTTCCCCTGGACCTATGTATCTCTGTACGCAATTCAGTGGTATTGGCGTCTGCGTCAGAGTGAAACTGCACGGCACTCAGTAGATGCGAAACATGCCTTCACGCGGACACTGTAATATGGAATATTGAATCGCCACGTGTGAAGTACACTAGAAATTAGCCAACGTTTTGCTAACTTTCCTGGTGGTGAAGTTTGTGCAGTGGCCGCGAGTATGGCTTCGCCACGCATCTGCAGGGAATGTGTGGCAACTGTCGCATGTAAATTTTGTTCCTATTGGGCTTCTTTGATTCATAACGTCCACACTAGGTATTCAATAGACGATACGTTGTCGGCGTACCCCACTGCAGCACCGCCTGAGCACACAGCGAATACGGCAGGTTGTTCTTGTTTCCATGCGAATGTTCTAGCGGCAGTGTGACATGCGGTGTAGGCGATCTCTCCTGGACGATGGAGGCAGACACTCGCAGTGACGAACCTGGACTCAGGTGCAGCAGCAATGCAAGGCCGTCACCTGCTTCTGCCCAATACAATACTCATGATATTGATTCATTTAAGGCGCAGACAGTGCGAACACCGCGAGTGTTGGAGGTCGGCAGCTTCGGGGTTGAGAAGCAAAAGAACAGCAGCATCTGGAAAAGACCACCAAGACGACTGCACCCTTGAACATGTTGCCGACTCGGTTCGGCTTCGCTGGTTTATCAAAAGGATCAATGACGTTTTGAGGGTGCAGCCTTCTTCGTGCTCCCCGCCGCGGTGCTGGTGAGACAGCAAAATACTCCATGCGTTGCGTTGGGTCACGTCCAGTTAGCAGTTTGGCATGGAAATGAAGGGTTTGTCTGCGTGTATGGATCCAGCAAACGTTGTGACGCACACGCGCCTAGGTGAGACAGCGGTGCGCGGCATGCAGGTGTTAATAAGCAGCGCAGAAAGCGTGGGGTTCATTTACTGAACATGCAGCCAGTCCGTATATGGCAGGATTTAGCGGTGGTGATGGAGTCCGAAATACTCATGCTTGTCTGACGCATACCGCCCCATCAGGGGAGGATTATGAGCACGCTTCGCGAATGTTTACGACATTTGTGCCTCGTCACGATCACAGCTGTTCCTTTGTGACAATTCCCGTAGTCTCTGTTCCTTCCTGACGCACTGTTTTGCGAGACCATGAGCTGGACATCGATTGCACGTTTCCATCGATATATGAATTAAGCGTATTGGGCTGCGATGTATGGTGTATATACGGGTTAAAAGGAAACATGCAGTGGCAACTGGCCGGAGAAGGAGAAGTCGATAATAAAAAGCGGCAAATCAATGATTTGATTCACGGAGCGGATATTGTTCGTTTGCTCACCCAGTGTGCACTAGGCGAGAGTCTGCTGTGCTCTACCTGTGTCAAGTAGCGACCGCGCACACGCATTTCATACGTCCCGGAAGCAGCTCCAGCTTCCTACATCGTTGCGAACATCCCACACTGGGCAACGGTCCCGCAGCGGCCGCAAGTAGTTCTGCTCACCGGATTTTTCACCGTATTTATGCGCTGTGTGCGGCTGGCATGGCACGGTACATCAGTACACACCCACGACTTGATGGAATCCTAGGTGGATGATCAATCATTCGTTTGGGCACCTCTACAGGATCAGGACTCACTTTGCTCTCCAGGTGTAAAACATATTTCCGCCATTACCCGCCGACGGAATGGTGCGTTGCTGGCCTAGGTGTGAATCGAAGAGCTGCGTAGCAATTCCCCTGAGTATTGTCGCTGAGCTGCAATTTGCGCATTGAGCTTCCGAAGTCTATCACCTGCATTCTCAGATTACGAGACACTTACTGTGTCTCGACGGAGGCAGTGTCCGACGAACCCTTGACGCAGCAAATGTAAGATACACTGGAAATTAGCCATCACTCTGCGCAGTTTCCCGGCTAGTGTGGTTTGCGCAGCGGCAGTTTGGAGGTCCGCTTGATGTATATCCACGACATGTATTGATGGGGTAGCATGGAGATACTGGACTTATCAGCTTTATTTGATTTGTCGCGTCCACAACTGGTATTAAATAGCGAACATTGCATTTCGTTCGAGTGCTCGACTGCAACATCATTTCACGACACTGCGAATACGGCAGGATGCTCCTGCCAATGTCCAAGTGACACTGCGGCATGCGGTCTAGGAAATATTTGCTCTACTCTAACGGTTGAGACAGGCAATTGCCATGGCGCACCCACACTCAGATGCAGCAGTCAGACAACTTTGTCAGGCACTTGCACACCGTAGTTTTGAGGGGGTGACATGCCATATTGGGATTGAGAAAATTCCTAATATACCTAAAGGACGAGGACGATGCAGATTTCAAACTGTGCTAGATCCAATAATACCACGCCCCGTAGACGATGCACTGCGCGAGTCATTGTTACAAAGAAAATACCGCTCCTTCTAGTAATAGTAAATTTTAGCTCCAGAATTAAGTAGTTCCTATGGTGTGACAAGCAGTGTGTGCGGGGCAACACATATGAACAAGAGTCGACATATTCACGGCGCAGCCAGTGCGTATATGACGATATTATTGCGGGGACAATTTAGTTTCAGAAGCCAAGGAACAGTCGCGCGTGGCAACCAGCCGGAAATGCACTTCAACTAATGAGCACGCAGTCGACCATATTCGGTTTCTGTAATTTCTGATCACAGTACTCGGCGCATGTAACCCCGTTCGCATTATCCACTGCCCTACGTATGAGAAATACAAAGGAAACGTATCTTGATCGTCTTCAAACTATGGCCACATTTGAGGCCTGGCGCACGTATGGCGGGCTTTTCAGCTTGGTTGAGCAAGTGGCCGCTGTAGCGCGCCAGCACTCAAAGGCAGCCACCATGCAAGGCCGGCATGTGCGTCTGCGCAGCACGATGCACATGATATTGGTCCATTCAACGGGCAGCCAGCGTGCACATGACTTGTTTTATAGCGGCTTGTAAAGTGCAAAGTAGCGTTACGGGCAAAAACACAAATGCGCACGGCGAGAACCCTCTAGGCAGGTGCAATCTCTTGCCATGTCGCCGACTAAATTCAGCTTCGTTGACCTACGAAAACAACAACTAGTGCTTTGAGCGTACTTCGTGTGCCGCGCTGCTGTATTGACGCGATGACACAATCTTACAGGTATCCGTTGTAAGGTTCAGGTATCAATTTGGCATGGGTATGAAGGGTTTTGCTGTTTGAATGGATCCGACAACGGCTGTGGCGCTCCCGCACTTAGGTGTAACGGCTGTGCGAGGACAGCAGGTGCTAATCAGCAGCACAGAACTTGCACGGTTGGTTTATTGAACGTGCAGCCAGTGCGTTTGGAGCACCATTTGGAGATGGCAACTTTGGGTCGTGTGGAGGAGGCATAGTCGCATGCGACAGCGAGATCCTTACGCGCCGCCGTTTCTATGTGGGCGGCTCGCTTCAGCCGACTTCGGTAAGCGTGAGAATGCCAGGTAACACTTTGGATCGCGCAGCTTGGTGTGCATTATTCGCCTCCCTGTTAGTGTTCCAACGTCCGAAGACTCTGACACCTGGAGATCTTCCTGCGCTCGCCTAGTCTGGTAATTGGCTGCACTTGCGTATAGGGGTGCTCGTCTTGATTGATCCTCGCAGCGAGTCTCAGTAATGCACCCACAGGCAGAAGCAATAGTAATACAGGACCGACAGTTGCATGTAAGCAACACAATGAGAGTATCGTCCGTATATTTATTATGCAGCGAGTGCGCATATAGAAGGCTTTGGTCGAGCCCTACCTTTATTGCGTCATCACAAAATAGATGTATCTGGCCTGGAACTGCTCTCTTGGGTTGCCAGTGCTGCGAAGAAGCAGCAATGCAAGACCGACACGCGCGTATGCGCAATACAACGCGCATGAGATGGATCCATTCAACGCGCAGACAGGGCTCATATGGCAGGATCCGGAAATGTCCAGTAGGTTGAGACGCAAACAAACCGTCGCATTTGGCGACCAGCCTCTATGTGGGTCCAACTTCTGAACGTGTTCACCACTGGCTTCGGCTTCGTTGGCTTGTAAAAGGCACCTTTAGCGCCCTTATGGTGCAGGATTATTCCTGTGCCACGCGGTTATACTGATGCGACAACAGAATCTTGCAGGTGTTCATGGAGAGCTCCATTTAGCAATTCGCCATGGGCATGAAGAGCGTTACTGCCTGAATTAAACTGAAGAACGTTGCGGTGCTCCTGCACTAGGGTGCAATAGGCATGCGCAGCAAGCAGGTGTTAATCAGCAACACAGTAAGCACAAAGCCTATTCGGTGAACGTGCAGCCAGTGCGTATAGGGAGGAATTTGGAGGTGGGCGCCTTGGTTCGGGTGGAGAAGGCATTGCCGCATGTTCTGGACAGTGCCTATGAAGGCTCTTTCTGCTTGATGTAGACCGGAAGTAGTTGTCGGTAGCCCCCCGGTAAGCAGACGTAGCACCAGCACGAGACAGGCAGGTACGCTGTACAACGAGAGTATGGCGGATACACTCACGAAGCAACAAATGCACATAAAAGCATTTTGCTGACCATCACTGTTGTTGGACCATCCAGGAAGATGGAGCTGTTGAGCCGCCTCGGTCAGTGGGTGCATTGCTGATCTGTATTGGTTTCCTTAGCTCGTAGCAATTGCCGCAAATTGGGAATTTTCGTGTACCTCGCTGGCGTGCAGTTTCAAGGCATTTTAAACAACACAGCTCTTGCAGGCTGTTGTGCATATATCTAGTCGTAAGTTTGACCCGCGAGGCGGAAGACGGTCGGTTGGGTCTGGCAGCAGGCGGTCGTGAGGGCGGCTTTGTTCTCAGTTAAGTTAAAATGAAAGCCCACATGATGTATAGCAGCAGCATAGTAAGCATATGCCGGTGCGTATACGATGCCGTTTACTGCAGGATTTGGAAATGGTTTCTTTGCACGGCTTGCGTCGAATTGCAGAACGACAGACGTATATGATGTGCAGTTCAGCAACAATCGGCAACTTCGCGAGCGTGCTTGGAAGCATAGCAATTTAACTTGTGTCGTCTGCAGCCAGACCTGAGTTGACAGTAACTGTAGCGCATATCCAGGCTGCCAGTTGGGCGAAAGATGTACGAGCAATATGGATAACCTAGGTTTGATAAATGCATGATGCAGCGGGTTCCTAGAAAGCTTGCTTAGCGAGTTTGCCCGACACGACGGACAGCGTAACGTAGGTGCTCGGCGTACGAGGCGTGTGAGCGCATTCCTGACCCGTTGCGACGTCGTCGATTTGCCACAATCACAATTGGTGCCGGTCCCCTGTCGAGCGCTTGCATGTGCCGAGCTTTGTGCGAGAAAAACAGCAACGCATTTGGCGAGCGTCAGTCTGAACGGTCTGCTCGACGATTGGCGTTCCTTTTTGGTAGCAGGCAATGTTCGTGAATCTTGCCTATGCACATGAGGTGGTACTAGATAACTGACATGTCCCTCTCCGGAACACGAAGAGCGCAGAAGGAATGTACTACTCACGTAGTGGAAATATTCCATATTTATAAGTCTTGCGGTTGGAACGAATGGCGAAACAAGAGACGGGCGTGAATCGAGTTGGGATAGAAGTCGGGACATCCAGAAGTGTACTGTGTCACGTATATCTGTGTGTGTGAGGGTGCGTTCGCAACTCTGCCGTACTAGCTAATATGCAATTTACGTTGCCTACCGACTTCCTGTTTGATGCCATCAGATGCTGTGCATGAAGTTACTGGCGCACACCACGCGGTTTATTGGCCAAGCGAGGTCGGCTGCGTTAGCCCACTACTTTTGCCTATTCCCGCCAGGGAAGAGCTCTTTCCGTCCTAGAAGCTCGCTTTGAACCACGGAGGAGCTGTTGCTTTCGCACTGCCTGGATGGAGCAAGCCAACGGGCCGCACGGCGGACAATATTATCAAACATCTGGTAGTATTTGTGGTTGTGAAGAACAGAGAAAGCTGAGCGTTTTTTCGACTGCATTTTTCGGCTCTTCGGCTTCTGGTTTCTTCTACTCTCCGCCACTGCGGTTGCAAATGTTTCAGGTCAGTCTACAAAGTTAGCCTGTCGTTGTCGATGTGCTTCACGGCAGTACGAATCATCTGGCTGCCCCAACGTTTCACGCGGTCTTCCAGTTAGCACTTCGACGAGCGGTCTAGCAAATGTTTGCTGCGCGATAAGAGCAAGACGTGACGGTGTTGGTGTTATTTGAAATAGCACACATTATGGTACGCGAGTACGGATTTCTTATGTAACGATCATATTCTTGATGAAGCCATGCTCCATCGAATGCGGACGTGCTGGTCTAGTGAGCTGTGAATTCGTTTGTTCCTGCAAGTTCCTAAGCGATAATCCAGGTAGCCGTTTAAGTGCCGTTGTAGGGGCCATTTGCTGCATGATGTGTGAAAACCGACAACTGCAGTGCGATGCTGCCAGCAGTTCAGGAGTCACGCGGGGGTGCCTGCAAACCATCCTCAGCACGTTTCTAACATTTCCGCTATCCTTGTCGAGTGGCGAGACGGGACATGCATTCGGCATGGAACGGCGTGGGATCCGGTGCTTGCGAGAACGTGGCAAGACTTGTTCGGATTCCTTCGATAGTCGCAACGGCCGGCCCGAACTATCAACTATCGCCTGCACAGCTTGAGAGTTGTGCAAGTCCCATACCATTTGGCAGCCGCGTGCGGTTGGAAGTTTTAGGTGTGGTCCAATAAAGCATTAGCAGTAAGACATGTCTATTGCTTGACCGGCAGGCGCAGTAACGGAGAGACACAGAGCACTTCGGTTGCTACGAGAAGTAGCGCTGGGAGTTAGCGTGGTATAGGTGTGGCAAAATTACGCCCGAGCAAACGCGCAAAGAATAACAGGGATTATAATGCCATAGTTCGTCTCAAGCGGCTAGTTGTGGGGCTTTGGTAGGTGGTAGAGGGGATAGTCAGCTGCTGTACAGTGAGAGCACATCGCGGGGCAAGGGATGGAAGTTACCAGGCCCTTCCGAAGGGTCTGCGTGCTGCACGGCGCCAATCGTGTCTCCGCCCAAGCAAGATGCAGCAAGTGCGTAGATTGTGAAATTTCGTAGTTCGTGCCTTGCGTCGAGTAGCAACCGAGCGGGCAAATGTGATAGAGGGCTGGTCAGGCGGCGTACTTTCTCAACAGGTCGCCGTCCTTCTGCGCCCTCCTCTCCCCCGTTTTTTGGGAGAACGGGTCCTGGGCTCATTCCGTCCGTGAGCGCCGAATCTGCATTCTTTCAACTTTAGGAAGAAACCAACTGGTTCATGAGGACCCATGTGAAGTCCAGATATCAGTTTAAATTACGATACAGTACTCAGTCTTTTGGTCGAAGTCTTTTGGTTGAAGGAGAACACCCCACAGATGCAAGCGTCCACTGTTAAAAAATATTTGTGGGGCTCTATGAACGCTCGCATTATCAATGCATACTTGGTTTCTCTGCAGCCAACGGAGGTTTTGCGGGCTTCCACGAAGAATTGTAGGTAAGAGCTTACTCTGCGGCCTGCAGAGACTTTTAACGTGCTATATTGGCAGACAATATTGTAAAAGATTGTCCACGAACACCCACATATTGCTTGGACAATTCTTGTTGCATTCGCATTTGTTCTCCCCAAGCGTGCGCCCAGCTAGCGGCATAGGTGCTATGCAACAAGCATTTATTGCTTGAAATATGAACGCTAGTTCCGTGAGGTAGTTAATGACCTCGTGTAGTATGCAACTTCTGCTGTCAGCGACAGCACGGGCGCGATGAACACATCCAACTTGCAGCGAGTGCGTATAGGGTTGAAACTATATATGCGTTGCCTGCGTTTAGCGGCCGGCGCACAAGCCGTATGAGACCAAACCGTTAATCGGTGGCGAGGCAGGGAACAGGTATAAGGTTGAGAACCTTATACCTGTTCCCTGCCTNTTGAGAACCTTATACCTGTTCCCTGCCTCGTCGCGTATGCAGATACTACCGGCTTCGTACATTTCACAGACGTTTGCACGTAAAAACTACGCGAGTGCTGTTAAAAATGTATGCATTCAAATAGGGACAATCAGAAGTCGTAAGGAGATGTATGGCTCCTTGGACGGCATCAAACTGCCAGCTGGCTTGCGTTTAGAGAAAGATCAGGGTTGGCTACCGGCTTCGTACATTTCACAGAAGTTTGCACGTAACAACTACGCGAGTGCTGTTAGAAATGTATGCATTCAAATAGGGACAATCAGAAGTCGTAAGGAGATGTATTCAGCAAGTGTGTGCACAGCATGACCTATGTATTTGCCAGCTGCATCAAGTTGCAAAAGCTCTGATGCGCAAGCACAGGTGCGTAGCAGCCGCAGATCGTGGAGGCCGAGTCCACAGTTATCGATTCAAAACTAGTTATTACTGAAATTTCTACATCAGAAAATAAGTAATGATTAGGGAGTGCTTGTGCGATAATGATATCATATTTTTGAGACGCCAACCTCCCGGCTAAACTTCCCTCAGAAGTGAATTGCTAGCCAGAAAGCTTTCACGAAACGCCAGTGCAGTGCAGTATACGACTCTAATCAGAATTGACTCCGAACTCACCCAGTATGCACCCGCTTCCGAAATGGATTGAGGCCCTGCGAACAATGAGTGCCCTTTGCTTGCATAAAAAAAGACCCAAATAACCGCTTGACTGACAGCGAGGGGCATGTTTTGCTTGTAGCCGAGCGGCCGTAATTACACATGAACGTCTTCCCAGACGGTGCTTTAGGTTGAGATCTGTGCGCAACACGGTGACCGCAGGTAACTGTAGTTTCACGACACAGCGAGTTAGTCACCTGCATGTACAGATATCCTGTACTTCGGTTTATCATCGAAAACGCTTAGGTATGCCACAGAGAGCTTTTTAGCTGCAGCATGTTCTACACTGCTTGCCCCTCTCACCCATTTGGGTTCGTCCCTAGCACAGTGATGCTGTATCCGTGCGGCACGCCAGCAACTGCTAGAGTTACCCACATTATGTGTTCTACCCACGGCCTGGCGTTCTTCCTCCGACGCACGTCGTATGCTCGTGTTCAGTGGTACCCCGCGTACCTGGACCAATTGACGCTGCGCGAAAGTTGCAAAAGGGACTTGACAGTCAATACGTTCCGCACCCTACTGCTAACTCAACGAATGTGAACTTCGAAGCGATCGGAAAGAGCCTATGCTTTGCTCGCCTAAGCAACGGATAACGTTTGTTCTTCTATGGCCACCGGAAACTTCAAACTTGATTTATCTCTGCCTCTCCTTGCAGTGTACTGGGACATCTTGTGAAAGAACGAAGGAGGTACATTGCTGGGATCTATGAATCACATTAAGCTTCATCGGAAGGCTCACAGTTTGGCGGCAGAATAGTGAGCATGGGCTTGTTAAGAGAATGATTCAGCCAGTGCGTGCCTGGGATGATATATTCTTGTGGTACCTGGCAGTAGTCGTAAGAACGCACCTGCATACAAACACAATGGCAAACGGCACAGAAATGCGAGCCGATTGCGCTTTGCGCTCCGACCACTAACCGTTTCAGATGTTCCTAGTTTTGTAAGACCGAAGCTGGCCTTGGGGTTCGCTTCTACGGCATTGTGTCTGGGTGCCACGTTGCTATGCTGTTCAAAGTCTGTACGACTACACAGGCTTTGGCGAGTCGCTGCTGAAATGTAAAATTTGCAGTCTACCTTGCGTCGTGGATGCGGTCCACTACTTGCTGTGGAAAAGTTAAAGCCTTTGGTGCGGCACCTGAGGACCTGGATGCACGTCAGTGAGCACCGCTGCGACAGATGAAAGATGCAGCCAGTGCGTACAGAACTGTATTCAAATGTATGCTTTTTGGATAGGTTTGTGAATCAACAGGCGCACATAGCACTAGGCGACCGGAGGACCGCAGATTCTGGACTCTTTAGTAACGATGTTTGGCCCCACTTCCCTTCGCTAGTACGCCCATTGTTGCAAAACCCAAAGCATTACGAACACTATGGGGATGCGTGTTGTATCGCAAAATGCCTGTTCTTAGTTGAGCTGTGGGCGCAGGGAATTTCTATGTTACCTTAGCAAAGAGCGGGTTTTATGGAAATCAACTGAGCGCTGCAGATACTAGCGCGTTGCGTCTACCGGCGACGAGCAGTATTTTGACACCAACATGGTGCAGCGTGTGCGTATGCAGCGTCATTCAGGTATGCACTAGGAAGCTGACGTTTCGGAGGCAAAAACCTATGCAGAGCAGAGCTGCTCAGAAGTCGCCTTGTCCTGCTTCTTTATTTTATCATGGCTGCAAAGGCTTCCAGCTGTGGCAGCTGTACCAAGTCCGTTCGCTTGCTTCTTCGTTACTACAGTGTTCAAAGGCACTACGGTCAATGCCACCTTATGTCTTTCCGCCAGGACCTCCGAATAGGTGTTCCAATTTGTGCCCTGCGAATTTTGCTGCTTTTTGGGAAAAGGTAGTAGCTTTATGGCAGGTGAACCAACAGCCTGGGCCGGAAGTTCAACAGGGGCGCGGATACCACAGTAAGCCCAGCTTCAACAAAGGTTATGATACAGGATGTACGTAGACAGCATGACATAGTTAATGCCAAATCCCATCCTATTGGCGCACGCGCACACGAGTGTACTTCGCATTGGCAAACAGCCGCGGTTTCAGAGCATGATGCTAACGTTGTTCTCTTTTCTTGTGTACACTCAACTGCACTTCATTGGTACTACGTGTGCGGCGTTGGTCTACCGTTTAAAGAGTGTACGGATATCACCGATCTTTAACATTTGTACGAGAACAGAGGTTCCGTAGGTTGACTTGCAAAGGTGCGATGCATTTGACTGTACCATATCAGATTGCACCTGAAAGGAAAGCACAAACGTTACCAAGCAGGAACCTGAAGGCGTGCCTGCTTAGGCGCGCTACAGGAGTGTACGCCGCATGGCGAAGGTAGTTTTATCACCGCTCGAGGTAGCTAGTGCGCACATACTTGCACTAAGATAATCGTTGCGGAGGCCACGTTGACACAGAGATGCCCAGCAGCCGCATTTGCTGAGAACCTTGGCGGCGTGCTTGGGCTCCTTCAATTCGTTGCCACGCTAGCTGCTGTTCTGTAGCAATTCATGATCGTGTGCTCCTCTGACACACTGCTCCACAAGCCTGCGAAACCTATAGATCTCACGGGATTATGAGGAAAAGTCCTCCTGTCCGTTTAGTGTGAGGCAGAGGTGGGGTACCGCTTGTGGGGAGTTTAGGCTTCGTCGTACGCCAGTGTAAGACTGCAGGCTGTATTGTTAGGTGACTAGAGCCCTAGTGATGGTGCAGCGAGTGCGTATATGGCAAGACCTAGTTATCAGCATCGTTGGAGAAGTTGAGACACATGATAAGCAAAAGTACTTTGCGGCCGCTATTGCTGGGCGCGCCGCCAAGCATGTCTGGCTTCATCGGTTCATTTCCGGTTCATTACAATGTCGGTTCTTCCATTTTACCCGCCCTTGCTCTGTTTAGAATACCTCATATTAGTACAGGCCCACCGCTCGTTCGTGCATTGGGCCAGTTAACGCGTTGACACGCAGAGTAGCTGTTTCTTTCAGCTGTATCAAACCATACCAAGTCCCCAAGTTGCCGCTAGTGAATTGGAAGCTTTCCGGAGCTCATGAGCTGCTGATCCATGGACACCACTACTTTGAGTAGACCATGATCTAGGTAGTACGTACATATCAAGTATCCGTTCAGTGGTAACAGCAGAGCGAGCACCGTCGGCATATACATGTATTACTGGAACAACAGGTTGTTCATCCGGCCTGCTTCTGAACTGGTTTTTCCCCACTGCTGGTAGTCTAGGTTATACAGAAGGATTTTTAGTCGAGCTGCTCCTTTTTCAGGGGACCATGACACTGCAGTGTCTGGAGGAAACTGAAGACATTCTTCAGATTGGCTCGTAGCGGGTGGTGTTTGGGCACTGGCAAGCCTAGTCTCAGTAGTGCCATTATGCAGGAAGTATGCATACAGTGCAAGCTAGAAACCCGTTGCTGGGTTCTACGACTAAATCCAGATGCGTTTCTTAACAGGGTACTCGGACTCCGAGTAGACGGATAGTTTGTAGTTTCCAAGCTTCCTAACGAACACAATAACACCATCACTTCATCTCAGTTCGTCGATTATGATCCGTCGTTGCGTTCTTCTGATGCGCTTCAAATTGCACAGGGTCTTGCCGTTTTCCATGTCAAGGACTAGCGACAGCTTGGCTTTCTGTTTACGGATTATTCGCCAGTTGGGAAGGCGAAGCAAGCAGAAAGTAGATTACGAAATACCTGGAGGAACGTATCCAGAACTGTGAGCATAGTGACGGAAAGGCCTGAAGCAGGTAGTGCGCAATTGGCAGAATCCTATAATTGCTTGCCTTTCTGGAGTAGTGCACGCACATCCATACGCATCGAAGAGCTGGCGACCGTTTTTCTCCTTCTCCGTTAAACGGTGCTTAAGTTTCCTTTAAACTCCATTTAAAAACTTCAGTGTATCTCGCTCTAGTTTCAAAATAATGTAAATATTATGCTTCGTGGGCTTTTGCGTGAATGCTCAACGATAAGTCTGGCGTGCGATGTAGGATATGCTCTCTGCAGAATGAAGGCAACGAACAGATGTGGTGCGCAGATCAGCCAATGGATGTGGCAATATCTGAACTTGTGTTCTCATCAAGGCGAAGACAGTCTCCGTTAACGTGCGGTGCAGCTAGTGCGTTGCAATTGCATCATACAAATACCAGCCGGTTCGAACAGGCAATACTCGTACGCAGAAATAGTAAAACGAGAAATGCGAGTGACAGCCATGTATTCGCACTGCTCATCCAAGGCAAAGATGTAACCAGCGGCAACCGATTCTTGCCAAGATGGTAGTCTCGCTCATTGTAGTTGCTACACTTGCTGTTGGACGTCACGCCCCCTTGCCCGTAGTCTTCGCTTTTGTGGTATCTTAGGTCACTACGAAAACAGGGAGAAATACGGCGCTTTATGAATTAGTAAGCTGCTCAACCTGCACTTTTCATTGTGCTTCTCGATTCCTGAAGGAGTTGGATAGGTGCGGGATCCCGAAAAGCAGAAGATAGAGATGCCAAGATTCTGCGTCCAACAGCGTGATCTTAGCTTCGAAATGCACGTGCAACAGATAGTACGAAAATGACTGATTCTATACATACACTTCTTGAGTAACGATGCTAAAATATGTGCGCACCCGACGTGGAGCAGCTCGGCACCCCCGGTTCCCGGAAATAGAGGCGAGCTTGTTCCCCCTAAGTGATTCTCTGCGACCACCGCATATATTATGTGCGATTTCGAGTGCGCATTATGATTTACCCCTGTCGCTGAGCTAGCCCGATGCAGGCATCCAAGGGTATACTGACGCTGTCAGGGAGATACTTACTGTTCTGTAAGGGCAGCCATTGGCTGTGTGGCAAACCAGGGTTCCCTTGGCAAATATGGAGGCCCGAATATATCTAGGCACCAGCTTGAGTACAGATTCAATAAGGCCGTGATGTAGCGAGTGCGTTGCTGAAATAAATTATATCGTCGTTGGCGAGTCGAATTGCTACACTTACGATTCACGCGGAGACGCGCTGAGCATCTGCCGTGATTTGCGTGCAAGTTGCCAGTCTCTCCAGCTCCCTTAACAATGAACAACATTGCTGGTCGCTCAGTCCGGTCCGTCTGTATCATAGCTCTGCTGGATCAGGGAACTAGCATTTAAGCAAGCGTTGATCAACACGAATGTGTTGTTGGTATTGCAGTGTAAGCGATATTTACCGCTTGGTCTAGGCAGGGGATGCTATTTGTGGGGTGATACCCGCGAGGCAGGGGGTGTAGTAAAGCTGCAAGTTATGAACGCCTCAGGGAGAGATTACTGGGCAAGGGGCGAGAACGGCATCATACAGAATGTGTGTGGATGGGGGGCGTTTCGGGAACCCCTTGCTTCGGGTCGTCTGCGCAGGTGCTTATGCCTGTTATGATGTCCCGTCGCAACCTGCAATTGTCCAGCATATTCCGGAACTTCGTTTAGGCGCCATGAAGTTGATCTCCATCACAGTTCGGACAACGCTACTTCCTCTTCTCACATCGATGGCTTCAAGGCAGTATGACAACTACAGGCTTGCGAGTCTTCACACGAATGTACAGTAGGCAGCTCCGTCTGTGGCACTGGACCATCNTACAGGCTTGCGAGTCTTCACACGAATGTACAGTAGGCAGCTCCGTCTGTGGCACTGGACCATCTACTCGTAGACCGGAATGGGCGATATTCTTTGGGTGACGAATCGCATGTTGGGCCATAGCATGGACATGCTATCGAGCAAGCAGTCGATCAACGCACGATCCAGAAAGTGCGCTGAAGAAATAAATTAGACGTGGTCTGCTTATATCGGCATACAAGAAAACAACCGATATAAAACGGACCAGATGAGCATTGGTGGTCTGTAAACTCTTTGCCGACCCTTCCTGGCCCTCGTGGCGTGTCACAAAAGCGCCAGGGTTTTCTGGGTTCCCGTCACCCTAGGTATGTGCCCCGTTGCCGCAATGCATGAAAGCACTTCGCAGGCTATGAGTCTTGCGTGGGTCTACGATACAGCCCAGCTTCCCGCCTGCCTTGTGTTCCCCCGGAGGGTTTCTACTCGATGGAATACACGGTGGCTGTAATGCGCAAAACAGCACCATCAGTGGCATTCAAGGACTTGATCGTGGTTGCATATTTTTCGATAGAAACTGGAAGCGGCCGTTTTGACAACACCAGATACGCTAGCTCTCAGTTCTGCGACCGATGAACGATGGCGGTGGCTTCGACAGAAAGTACGCACAGAGTGCTATTTGGACGCCGCCTTGGAAGCCCAGACGATTTATGTGCGTTATTTCTTTACAGGTGCAGTTTCAGAGCAGTTTGCAAGCCCTCTGTACTCGGCTCCGCGGTCATTCCTAACCACGATGACAATA